>NW_005842812.1:267049-295231 GCF_000455745.1 Alligator sinensis | reverse complement strand
AGGATGCTGTAGAGAACGCTGGCAGCGGAGCTTTCCTTTTTAGCAGCTGCTCCTTGTACCATTCAGGCCATATTGCATATATTAGCACCTCTTTTGTATCGTTAAACCAACTGCTTTTGTTGCCCGTGGGTGCCAGCTGCTGGCTCTGGGGCAGTCGCACCTGAAAGATGTTTCTTTTTTCTGGCTAGCTGATTTCCACAGAAGCTGAGACCCCTTTGCATGCTTCAGGGCAGGCAGATCTGCACTGTGACTGAGGTCTCTCATGGCAAATTATCATCCTTGGTGGAAGCCTCCTATTGGTGTTTCAACTCCTTCCTCCAGCATGTGATGAAACAAACCCAACTTTGCAGTGAGCCCAGCCCCACGCTCAACTTTGACCCAGATGTGTCATGGCAAGGCAGAGCGCTGCCGTGGGGGCACTGGCACCTCACTGGGTGCACTGGCGCCTCACTGAGTGCAGGGCTGAGCAGTGGCCTGGGGAACGCTGGCATTTGGCGTGTTAGGGGTTTGAGCAGGATACCCATGGCTCTCGTCAGTGCACAGTGCAGCATCCAGCTATGGCTCGGGCGTCCCCACGCTGCTCTCTTCCCCCCATCCCTGAAGAGGACGACGTCACCAGTTTCTGACTCGAGCTGTGAATGCAGGCCTGTTGGTTTAGGATAACGAGAAGTGACAAGGTGAAGAATAGTGCTGGCAGTCATGGCCATTTTAACACAAGGGTGCTGGAAGCTAGGCCTCCACCTCCCTGCCCCTGGGTCGCTTGGAGAAGGAGGCTTTCTACCTAATGGTCTGTGCATGGCCGCGTTGATGGTATAGGCTGCATGGGGAGTAGGGGGGACTAAGTGTAAGCGATGATTTGTTGTGTTGGGGTCCCCCTTCCATCCCCAACAAGTGCTTTCTGGACACAACACCCATGTACTTGGCTGCATTCATTCCCCTCTCACCCCCAAAATGCTTTAGCCTCCTGTTTCTTCTCTCCTTGTAGTTCTTGTCTGTGTGAACCTTAGATTTCTGGTTTGGAAACTGGACTTAAGAGCAGAGTGGTGGGAGTTTAGGTGACCACTGGGTTTGCTGCTAAATACAATCCCACAGTGAAGTCCAGCATGAGATCGCCTCTGGACAGAGGCAAATCAGTGAGCTGTCAAATGCAAGTCGCTGCAGTGCACTATGGCTCCACTTTGATCGGGACATCCTAGGTGCAGGGCAGCGTGGGGACCCATCCAGGATGGAGGAGTGAGATTTCAGAGCTTGGAAGAGCTAGCATTCAAGCAGGTAACAGGCTGGGGTAGTTGAGAAACGTGTAAGCAGGGCCGCTGGCCTCCTGACCCCAGCTGTGTGTGTGGTGCCTGGGGGATGGAAGGCTTGAAACCCAGCCAGCTGATGGTCTTCAGAGCGAGTGAGCAGAATGCCTTTGTAGGGAGCAAAACTGAGCCTTGAGCAGCTGGGCAGAGCAATGCCAGCAGGTGTGACCAGGCATGGGGAAGAGATGTCCGAGTTGAGTTTCACCCCCACTGTCCTGGGTCCTCTAGACCTGCCAGAGGAACGAGTGCGAGTTTGGAGCCTCTCTACCAGGCATGCTCGGCTCTGCCTAGTTCTTCAGGTGCCGAGAGTGGCTGTGGTTTGTAAAGGCTGGAATCTGAGGATTTGTCACCAGTGAATCTCTGAACACCGTGAGAGAAGCAAGGCTTTGCAGAAGGGTGCAGAATGCTTTCCAGAAGCTGCGCCAAGACTGGCTTAGCCCTGAGTGCATCATACCTCTTTCTCGGTCACTGCTGGAGTGGCCGGCGACTTGGATGCGCTGCACAGCTGTGGGTGCAGGATAAACAATGGCAAGGGTTTGCAATGCTGCCCCACATTCCTCTTTCTCTTCAGGCTTCATGTCCTGCCCTCTTCAGAACATCATTTTGCTGTCTTCACCTCACCGAGAGTTTAGTCAATACATAGACCTCTGGTTTAGTCTCAGCTCGTCCAGTAGCTCTTTCCTCCCCTTACTGAGGTAGTCTCTTTAGGCCAGTGTTGCCTCGACCTTGAAGGTCCCGGTATGTGTCTAATTCAGCCCATGCTTTTGGTGTGGATCCCTCCAACTGTGAGCACTGCTAGGTGAACCGCAGTGTGAAGGACTGACTCTCACAATGAGCAGCGTTTTTCTTTCTCCATCTGTACTGGCAAGTCTCTGACGTTAGCCAGCATGTTGCTTGTATTCCCCTGTATTTCAGAGGTTGGACTAGAAAATCCCTCTCTCAGTTCTCATCAGGCGGTGGCCTGGGCTCAGTGGCTTTATCTGTTTCTGGATTCTGTGGTTGACGAGAGCCTCTGTGGGTTATGCCTGTTTTCTTTTCCTCTTCCAGTGCCCTCTAAATGATTCTGTGTGGCATGTTTCCACCAGATGTGGGCCAGACCAAGTCCCTGCACCAGACCGCTCTGTAGCCTTGGCAGGGCTCTCAGCTGCAATGTAACCTCTACAAACGTTCTCCCTCTGTAACAGACTGAATCGGCTCCTTCCCTTGGGCCTCAGGCCATCGGGCTGTGCCAGCCATCACTTTACACAGTGCCCAAAATGTGCCGGGAGTTTCAGATTCACGAGGGGCTTCTTCCCGAAACAACTCCCAATCTGCAAGGCTGAAGAAACACGAGGCTGCAATGAAAAGGAAAAGGCCAGTAATTGCCTAGCTCTGGTTGGAGCCTTCCCTGACTCGTGCCCTGATTTTGCTCCGTCTTTCCCATTTGCAGCGGTCTCAACGTTCCTGGTAATTTAGCGTTTACCACCATTCCTTCCTCGGTGTTTATCTCCCCGTCTCCCCTCCTCGCCCCCTCTGCCCACACTTACACACACGGTGTCATCTTAGAAATAAATGACGAGAGCACTGTGAGGGTCAGCAGGACTCCTGCTCTTTTATTTACCCCTGGCGCCATTTGAAAAGGATTTGCGTCCCTAACAAACCTGGAGGGAGTGGTGAAGGGTTTGCTTAAAGCGAAGACAATGCAGGGGGGGACTCTGTGACCTCACTCTGTCCAGTCATCTGGTTCTTCATTTGTCCCTGCTGTGAAACAGAACTTCTCTTTTGTCTGTAACACAAATACATCTTTTCCCCACCCCCCCTTTCCCCTTCTATTATGGTTCAATCAATGATGTCATTATGTGTGCCATTCAGGGGCTCTTGAACCACTTGGCTGCAGGAATTTGGAGGAGTGACTGGGAAAGAATGGCAAACTGGGTGCTTGCTCTCAGCCTTCAAGAATTCATTCTAATTGAAGCCAGAGAAACAAAGTCAGGTTTCTCTTTCACCCTCTTCACCACAAAGGACGAAGTGGTGTGGGGGGGTGGAAGGGGGGGAGAAAAAAAAAAAAAGAAAAACCTATAAGCTGAGAAGAGGAGAGAGCGTGTGCGCGCGCGCGGGGTGTGAGCGTGACCTGCAGCAGGCTGGTTTTTGTTTGGTTTTGTTTGAAATGTGCAGTGAAGTTTGCAATGCCAGCTGGGATGACAGCGCCAGCATCCCGGGCTCGCGATGAAAACTCAGTTTGCCGCTTTGCCCATCGCTCTTGGAGCGAGGGGGGCTGAGAGACGTCGCCGTGAGCCACACTTGGCTGCAGTTTCCCTCCTGACTAATGCGGGGGAGAGTCACTTTTTTTTTTTTTTTTTTTTCCCCAAGAGGTTTCCTGAGCATGGAAATCTACCGCGCTGTCCAGCTGCTCCGTTTTCAGTGGCTTGCTCTGATGTTTGGTTTGGAATCGAAGCCCCCTTTGGCTTCAGTGGGTTTAAGTGTTGTAGACCCCGATGGACCTTGTCAGATGTAACCAATCTGGAGCCTATTGGAGTTGTTAGGCAGACTCCTCCAGGCTGGGCTTCAGACCAGGCCCTTACAACTCTTCTCCCAGCCGGCACAGCTGATGGAAAAATGCTGAGTCTCCGTTTCTCGAAAGCCTCTTGAGCTAGTTATTTAACGGAGGAGTGCATCGTTCCCAGCCTTCACCTCAGTGTAAGAAAGTGTGTGTGCGCTTCACGGAGAAATCAAGTAGTTGAAATCCCAGCAGCAGGTCAGAGCCACAGAATGATCTGATCCAGATGGAGCTTTGTCAGTCTGGACAGGGTCAGGTCCACAGCTTTGTGGGGGAATGACTCCATGCGTGTCTGATGTGGGGTTTAAAACTCAGAGCTGTGTGTTTTGCTGGGTGGGTGTGTGGTTGGACTCGTGCTCCCCTTGTCCTTGAGATCTGGGGTTTAATGTAAACTTCTGTCCCCGATCGTTTGGCAACTCTGAACACACAAAATCCATGCCCTGCCTTTTCCTGCTACCAGAAAGGTAGAAGGTTGCTGGCAAATGGGGGGAGGCAGCGGGGGAGTGGCCCTTCAGGCCTGAATTGATGTGGAGGAGCAGTTGTTTTACTGTGTGTGATTCCTGCTTCCTATTCCACGGCAGAGAAATGTTGGCGGATGTTGTAGTGCAGTAAAGTGGCAAACGCTCGCAGCAGATGGTCTGTCTCAGCAGATGCTATCGGGTCTGTTTGATAGCAGTCGAGATGTTTTCAGAAGCTGCATGCTTTTTAACGCTGTGCCCCTGAGCACTTTGCATATTCAAATACTTGCTTTGCATAATGCCTTCCTACATTAACAAGGGCAGCCTATGGTCAGGGCACTGGGCTGAGATCTGGGAGGTGTCTAGTGCCTGAGCAGGGATTTGGGCTGGAGTCCCCAGAAGATCCCAGGAGAGTGCCCAAGCTGTGGGATCAGCCGCCCTTCCTTCCACCCTCCTCTCCTGTGTGCACGGCAAGCACTGGAGCCTGCAATTTCTTGGGGTTTGTATGGGATCCATCCCTGAGCCCTGGCTGTGCTGGCGGCCCCTTGGCACTGCCACAACGAACCAAGAGGTGTTGAGTGCCTCACTTCACCTCATGCAAAAGGGGCTTGTGGCAGCTGGAGGGAATTCATAGTTGCTGCTCCTCCCGCAGCTCCAGGCGAGTTGGTGTTCCTGCTTGGAAGATCCTGTTTGGTTTATAGATTAGTCCAAGGCCTCATGCTTACGTTCCCGGCAGCAGAGCAGAGCTGTGTGGCGCCATTTGGTCTTTCTCCCATGGGCTGGTCTCTACATTTCATTCGCGTTTAGACTTAAAAGGGGCTGAGGTGACACTGGCAAATCTGCCCTTTGTCTCTTCCACGGAGCGTGGAGTCCCGGACATGGGTAGGGTGAGGGAGGGGGAGTTCTCTGGGACCTCTGTCCAACTCCAGACTCGGTTCTTACAAAGCCCCGCCAAGCCCTACGGAGCATGTGGGCGATCTGCACATGCAGCCGCCTTCGTCTGCCTTTTAAGTGCTTGCTCCAGCTTGATTTGGAAACCTGGGTGAGGGAGTAACCCCAGGGACACCCCCACGGACACTTCTGCACCCTCCCCCAAATTCATAAGTCATGTTGTAGAAGCAGCTGGTAAAATCTGCCCAGCCAGATGCAGCACAAGCCAAATATGATCCACGCTGCCCTGTCCCCTTGAAACGTTCTGTAGTGGGACATAGATGGAAATCCTCCCTGCCCACTGGGGTGACCCTCGCTGTGTGGCATGGCTGTTTCAATGCTTGTTGGTTTTGAACAAGGTAGATTTCTTTTTAAATCTGGGGCTCACATGAAATTCAGATTGCTCCTTTTAAGAGTCCAGCTGGACTCTTCCAGGGAAACCTTCCCCTGGGCCAAGGAGCTGAGGGTGGCCTGGCCTTTCACTTAGTCAGGTGTAACTCTCTTAAATAGCTATTTCTGTCCAGGAAAGCTTTAGGCGCCCGCTGATCTGTGGAAATTCTCTACTCAGGGCTTGGATCAGAATCTCTCTCTCTCTGCTGATCATCAACATGAGAGCAATGCTGGGAAAAGGCTTCCCTGTGATATGAAGGTGCCATTCATAGCTGGCTTCAAAGCGGGTCCCAGTCACTCTGGCCTTGTCCCGCACCTGAGACCAAGCCTTTTCGCTCAGCTATGTGGCATATGTAGAAATCTGTTTCATCCTCTGACGTCGAGGTCAAAGAATGCGTTTGAGCTTCAGTCCCTGCACTCTGGGAGAGTCGCAGGTGTACTCTTAGCACATGGCTGTGACTTTTTTTTTTTGCTTCCTCCCCCACTGATCCCATTTGGAGCAAGCATAAACTTCTGACTGTGAAGACTTTGGGGGTCTTGACACAGGAAAGCCTCAGAACTGCCAGCTGTCATCCACTCTTCTGGCCAGATCCAGGCTTTAGAAAGACATTAGCTTGGTTCTACCATCCTTCGCTTTCCTGACCTGCCTGCCTGGATTTATGTTGGAAAAAAAAAAAGAGCATATAGGGCCTTGCTTTTTCTTCCTGACTGATATTGCAGAAGTGGACTTGCTGGAAGCTGTGAAGTTGTTTGTCAGCAAATGGGCAGTCCTGGGTACATTTCACTGATTTGCAGGGATAGGTACCTGCCTGGACTCTGGTATAAATTACTCAGGAGGTTTTAGCCTCTCTGATGTCTTGTTCGTGCTCCATTGCATCAGTGTCCTTAAAAACATACCAGAAATTGTTCTCCTTTACTGTGACTTACACACCTCCTTGATTCATCTCTGGCAGTTATGAAGATTTTGATAGAAGACCTGATTACCTGAAAAACAACCTAGCTCTGGGGTTCAGCTGATGTGTAAGCTAGTCCTCCTCCGTAGGGGTGCCCTAGTGAGAAACCCCATGTGAGAGGGTGTAGGTCTGTAAACTTTACTGGGTTTTATGGTTTACTGAAAGGCAGGAAAAGGTGCAACATTATGCTGGGTGCTACAGGTCCAGACGTCAAGCTCTTGGATTCTGCTCCTGGTTTGCTCTGGGCCTTTCACTGAACCGTGTCTGCACCTCGGTCTGCTGTTGGCAAAGTGGGGATGCTCTGCTTGCCGGGAGGATGTGGTCAAATGTTTTTAATACTAGCTGTGGGACCCTTTGAGGCTCCCCACTGGTGGCAGCGTGTAGAAGTGGTACCTAGTTCTCTCCCTCATTATAGGCGAAGGGGACTGCAAATGTTCAGCGTGTCTTTTTAACAAGATCTTTGAAGGATCCCCAGTCACGCGTTGAGTCTTGGGAGTGTTCCCAAAGCTCGTTTCACTTCTGAGCAGGACTTGGGACCAGTGGAAGAAGAGTTGCTTGCCACATACGTTCCCCCTGCAGCTAGCTCTAGGTCTTGGGTGAAGCTGTGAGGCAAAGCTGGGGGCTGACAGTTGCGTTGCCTAGGGTCGAAAGGGGCAGCTTGAGAGCAGCCATGCGTTTGGGAGTAGTGGAGCAGGGGCAGGGCTGGGACCCGTGAAGCCCACATCTCCCCAATTGTTCCTGCCCCGGAGATGAGCCGATCATGCGTAGCAGGAAACAAATATCCTTCGCGCTGACCTCCATGCAAGGCAGTTCCGGGGAAGAGTGTCGGGGTTTCCCGTTGCTTCCCATCTCCTGCTACATGTTTGCTGCTGTCCGTGCTCACGCTGACTCCAAAGAGTCTTGGAAGCAGTTGCCTAGAATTTGCAGGATGAGAGATCCAGGAGGTGTAAATACATTGAAATGAATTTCAAGAAGGTGGGGGTGACAGCTGCGCGTCCCAGGATTGGAGTGTTTCTGAGAATAAAACCATCCGTTGCTGTCATTCACCCTCTGGGTATGAAATTGGAAGCCCAGTTACCCTGGAGTGTTTTGTAACCTTTACCTTTTGGAGGTCAAGGCCATGTCATCATTAATCTACCATCGCCTGAAAGCCTCCAGGCTCTGCTTTTCATCCTGCCATCCGTCATGCGGCAGCAAGATGCAGGAGGGTGACCAGAAGGGTCCACTTTCAGCCACGCGCACAGGCAGGCACCCTCCTGCTCTCTCTGTACACGAAGACTTTGAGGATGAGATTACAGTCTCATGTCTGTATCTCTGCATCCGTGAAAAGCATTCCTCCCCTGACCTGGGTGCCCAGAATCTCTTTCTCTAGGGGACTTAGTTGACAGAGCAGGCCTCCTCACAATACAGAACTGTAAGGCTTGGCTTTTGGGGGCACACATCTCACAGCAGCATGACTTTTAAACATGGGCCGACAGGGTTTAAAACATAGCTAATGTGCCCGCTTCTTGTCTGCAAGGCCAGGGCTGGTGGTGAGTCCAGCACGATACTGAAGCTCTGCATCTTTTTGATAACCTGTGGTCTGATGCCTGTGTAACCACACGTTTAGCAGTTTGAATATTTCCACATTGCTGCCATTGACTGCTGCTGTAGGTGGCTGGTTCTTCACCCTCGCTGCCTGCCTGTCACTGGTAATAAGCCCGTGACCACAGCATGGAGCTGCCATTCCATAGCAGCTAGATGGAACTGCTGCAAATTAAACCTAGCCAGCTGAGGCTTGGGGTTGTTGCTGGGTCACTGGCTTGTCCGTCCTTGGTATCCAGGTCTAACGCTGCAGAGAAGCGCGTGTTAATATGTGGTGCAGTCTCCTGCTGTCTCCTCAGAGTTGGGGCTGCACGACTCTTTCGGCAAACATGGAGACCTCTGTCACTCTCAATAAAGAAGCGAATCCTTCGGTGGAGCTTGGAAGCGCTAGACCTGGCCACTGGGGACAACAGATTCTAGCTTCTCCTGCTCTGAGCCTAAAGGCAAGCAAGGTCCCAGCAGAGGTGGAATGAGATTTCTGCTAGGAGCGGTCAGCTTGGTTTCACCCTCCTGTCTTCAGGTGCTGGGGATGAGCTAGCGGCAGAGACTGTGGGTCCCCTGCTCTCGAGCGTCTCAGTGCACCTGGATCTACATCAGATGTGGGGAGGTTGACGTAGGGTTGCTGCACTTCAGCTGGGAGTAGGAGAGGATCAGAACAGGGAGGTCTTGTGGCCTGTGAACAGCAACCCAACTGCACAGTTCCTGAGCCAGGACTTTCCCACAGGGCATGTCCCTGTTACTTTCCACCGGGCCGCATGGCTGCACTGAGCAGGGTCCTTCCTGGTACAGCCAGGTCGAGACCCTGCGCCAGGCTAATGGGCAGTGCAGCCATTTGGCAACATTAAGCAGAACACGTTCACCCCTGCCCTGCTGCACTTGTGGCAGTGCCGCTGCTAGTTTCCAAGCTAGTGTGCACAAGACAGCACTGCCCTTGCTGCATGGACAGATCCATCACAACTGTTGTGAGGCTGCTCAGGCCCTTTCCCTCACTGGCTGTTGCCTTCATGCTCGGTGTTGGAAGGCAGTTTGGTCCCTGTCCCAGGTGCCTTGCAAGCTACAGCCAAAAATAAGTCAGGAATGTTATGCAGCCCCTGGACTGAATGACGTGATTCTCCCTGGCCTCGAGCGCTGCCTGCTCTCTGTGAGCTCGTAAGCTGTACAACTTGGAATCCAGTGGTCTTTGACAGCGTGGTGGCTTTTGGAGAAAGCGGCCACTTCACCAGGAAAGGGCCAAAAGCTTGCCAGGTTTAGAAGATGGCTGGTGGCAGATCCGCATGGCAAGATGATGTGGTTATAGACAGGAGCGCTATGGTGAGCTGCAGGATGCATGCCCCAGCGGTCCCAGAGCTGACTAGATTAGCCACTTATTTCGATCCGAATGACAGGAAGTGCTGGGTTGAAACAGAGCCTGGGCAGCTGGATCCAGCGCAGTGCAAACATACTGCGAAGCACGTCCCAAACTGCCTGTTCCTCACCGGCCCCCTTGCAACGGCACCACGAGGAGCCAGACTCTTGGGCTTGGAATCCTTCGCAAAAGCTTTTTCTTCCATGTTTTATTTAAATATTTGAACACCCCCCCACCCCCACTCCACCCCCGAGTGTGAGCGTGGAGGGAGCAAGCCTGGAGTAGCCAGGCTCGGAAACGCAGCTGACACTCCCCTGGAAAGGTCAGCTTTCCCCACACATGCAGGCAGGCCCATTTGCACACTGAAGCGTGGCCCCAGGGCAGTACTGGGGCTTGATAAATGCAGAGATAGCAGCGTTTTGATAGAGTTAATTTTCCTCAGATGGGTTTCAGCACCCCATGAATCAAAGCCTGTCAGCGAGGAGCTCGAGACGGAGCGTAGTTGATTGTGAGCGTGTTTGCATCTGACACCGTCGTGCCAGGGGGTCAAGTGAGCGAGATCATTAGGAGACTGCTGATGCAGTGGGGCTGTGCTCTGGGCAGGGCAGCGATCGCAGGGCTGGGGGTGGCTGCAACACAAATAACGAACCTGCAGCCCCGTGTGGCCCAAGACCTGCCCACGTGTCTTGCAAAGGGCATGCGTGGCTTTTGTTTCTGCTGAGGCTGTGATTTCAAGCCATTCTGCCCCCAGGGCTCGAGCACTGCCTCCATCACCCCCACACAGTGTAAGGGCCTGGCTGTAGAGGGTTAAATCGGGGCTTGGATTCCCCCTAGACAGGGTCAGTGTTTGCATTTTTGCCACCTTCTGGGTGTGTGGTGAGAGTTCTCCCTGCTCTCAAAGGAGCTGGTATTGGGCAAAGCAATGGATTAAAGCAAGAGGCCTGGGCTCAGCACTCTTCCCCTCCCACATACCCCTGAGCAGTCACTGAACTGCTGTCTCTCCTGCAAAATGGCACTGACCCTAATCCCTAGATCCCCACCCCTTATCTGCCTCCTCCATCCAGTCTTTGCCAGGGGGATGGTGTTACCCTGCGCCAATACAGCGCCTAGCACCACAAGGCCTGAGTGGAGGCTGGCTCTGCAGCAGGATCAATGATAGGCATAGCTGTGGGACACTGAACAAAGCAGGGGGGATGATGTGCCCAGAGAGGTCCTGAAGGATGGGGCAGCAGCTGCGCTACCTTTGCAAGGTATGAGCAGGAGCTGTTCTAGGAAGGGACAGCTAGGGCTGGAGGCGGCACAGATCTGCTGCCCGGAGGGACTGAACAGAGCCCTGACAAAGGAAGGAAGTTCACTGTTGTATTTAGCGAGAATTATTCCAGCCAAGTGTGTAAATGCACAGAAACAGCCCAGCCTGCTCTTTGGCCCCGGCCGCAGGCGACTTCCTACGGAGCCAGAGCTCGTGAGAAATCGCTGCGTTTGCAATTAAAACTTTTCAGTCACCCCTGTTGCCACAACACGCAGAGATGTCATAATTAATAACCCTGAGCCGGTTGCTATGGTGTCACTGAGGTAAGGTATTGACATAACGAGGGGAGGGCTGTCCTGCCACTCGGGAAAGGGGTGTCAAGTGTCACTTTTGTCATGAAAATCGGCCGCTGCGCTGGTGATGTCAGTGGGGCTGTTCTGCGTGTTTGCATCTGAAATCAGCTCTCGCCGCATCCCAGTGGAGCCCTCTTCTTGGCGCGCCCTTGTCAATCCAGCCAGCACATCGGGCAGGAGATGTTTGACGAGGAGTATCTGATTCCCGCTCGGCCTCGGACAGGCGCCCTCCTGGGTTCTTGTTCTCACCATGTGACTTCTTAGCCAGCCTGACGGACGACTGCGTCCATACCCCATTTCCCTAGTATGCATCACAGAAGTGGCAAGTTGCGCATTTAATTAGGAGTTTGTTGAGAGCTGTGGTACAGCAGGGCTTTAACGTGCTTCCTCCCTTCCTGTCTCTCCACAATGATGGCCCTTCTGCTCCCCACCTGTTGATCGGGAGTGTGCTGGTTAGGGCCTCCACGCGATCAAGCTCTCTAATAACAAAATGTAAGGAAGGCGACAGGAGGGGGATGTGAAATGTACTTAGTGACAAGAGAGGGAGGGGAAATGATAGGAGAGCAGCAAAGTAATGGCTAAGCTTCATTGAGGAAAGGGACTGAAATAGCCAAGGCTAGAAATAAATCCCCAGAATATGGATGTGATGAGATTTTTAAGGGTAATGATGGCCTTAATTATTGATTACAAGACTACACCTGGAGGTAAAAACTGCTGTGTCTTACGGAGAATTTGGAGAAATACGGGTGTCAGGGGGTGCTGACGGACATCAGTAACGGAGCACTCGCTCAGACTGAAAATAAACTAAATGGGAATTACAGAGCTGGGCTGAGTGCAGAGCAGGTGATCTCCAGATGAATGTGCTCAGAGAGGAGAGGCGCCCTGTGCAGTGAACAGAAAGTCACCTTGATAGGGAAAAATATGCTTGGGGAGTGTAGGAGTTGCTGTGTGGTGGGCCTGGCAGCTGCCTTGGCATTTGGAAGACTGTCAGAGCCCTCAGGTCCAGTCTCTGCCACGGGTGACCATTTCTCATCCTCCCTTTGGAAACCATCCTGCCTTCAATCCCCTGCAAACCAGCAGATGGTTCCTCAGAGCACCACCAGTGACTGAATTGTGTCACTGAGTTAGACCTTCCCCTTAAAGGGGTTCCCTCTGCCTGAGGCTCCTTAGTGGGGAGTTGCACTCCTGCTGTCCGTGCTCCCTCGCCGCTCTGGTTACAGAGAGGGTCCCCTTGATCTTGGGAGCTGCCCCTCCAGCACCCTTCACTCGTGCTGTTGGGAGCACAGGAGCCCAGGGCGATGTTTCTACCTTGCTCGAGTGTGTTGTAAACGATAAAGACTCGTTTTCTGCCACTGTGTTGCGTTGCTGTAGCTGAATGAATTCCATGTGCTGTTTTCCTCCCTGTCATGCTGCACTGTCTCTTCCTGGCTCTGACCTGTCCTTTGACTTGGCTGTTTAATGCAGGGAAGGTGGAGGGTGAAGAAGCTCAATGGAGGGGATAAGATAGAGGCCTCTAAATCCATGAAGGGTGTGGACGAAGTAGATGGGAAACTTGTTCCCCAAGTCCTGGCATACTAGAAGTAGGGGGCACCTGCTGAAATGAGCAGGTGACAGGTTTAAAACTAACAAGAAAAAGGTACTTTTTTACCCAATGCAGAGGTAATGTGTGGATTTCATTGCCATGGCGTGGTGGAAGCAGAGAGCAGAGCCAGGTTCAACAAGGGGCTGGATGAATTCAAGGCTGGTCCATCTATTCATAGCTGTTGAGCAGAGTGGTGGGAGATGTTTCCTCTGGCATCTCTAAACCTATGCTAGCGTTGAGGGTGTTCTAGAGATACCCAGTTCAGTGTTCTCCCTGTATAGCATCCACCTCTGCCACGGTTGGAGATTGGGGGAGACAGAACATGGGCCTGATCTGGTCTGTCCTGATGATGCCCTTGAAAGAGAGGGAATGCAGGGGTTGCAGAATGGATCTTGCCATTTCATTTATGGGGCTTTGTGACTTCCTCTTGCATGTCTGGCACAGGCCATCGTTTGGAGCCCAGTCTCTGGGCAGCCGTGGCTTGACAGGTCCCAGGCAGGACCTGTTCCCACAGCCGCCTTCCTGCCTCCTCCTACAGTGCTCCAAACAAGCAGGGTTTGCTCCTCCTGGCTGGCTACTGAGGTCTTGTTTCCATGCTGAATGCGCCTCTGGAGGGTCTTGTTAGCAGCACTGCAGCACCTCCCTTGTGGATGATGCCCCTCGCAGAGCAGCATCATGAGGATTAAGAGCCTCTGCTCTCTGCATTGCTGTCAGTCCCCCTGCTCCTTCGCTATCCCTCTTCTCCATGCTGCTAGGGGGTCTTTCAGGAAGATGAACCACGGGGAGGAGAGGAGGAACACAGTAAAACCATTAAAATGATCTGTTTTGGCCTTACCAGTAAGTTAAACCTTGGCCCTTCTTTCCACCCAGAGTGAGGATGATGAGAAGCTGAAGAAGAGGAAGGAAAGGTTTGGCATTGTGACGAGTTCAGCCGGGACTGGAACCACAGAGGACACGGAGGTAAGAGGCTAATGCCAGAGAATGGAGGATGTGTGGGGTTGCCCAAGGAATGGGGGGCCAGGCAGACAGCTAGGAGAACCGCCTGTCCCTTCAGGTGGCCCCGTAACCCTGCATGCCAGAGGCCTCGCTGCCTGCACTGCCCCAGCCCACAGGGCCTGAGCTGCTAGTGACCCTGGGATTCTTGCCGAGACTACAGCGATGAGATCTCCTGAACGAATGCCCACCCGGCCCCTTGAGGAAGAGCACTGGCGCCATCTGCTCTGGCTGTATGCTTTGTAGCTCCCAGCTCCGCACTGAGAGCTGGCATGAGCTCGTAGTCTTGCAGATTGTCAGAGATGCCTGCAGGGAACTTGCAGGTATTGCCCCGGTGTCTTCCTCCCCTTACGTGTAGAGCAGCTTTTCTGTCATCATCCTGTCACGTCCTCAGTGGATCCATCTCTCTGGGAACCCTTTGAATTCTCAGCTTTTGTCGGTTTGGC
Source organism: Alligator sinensis (assembly GCF_000455745.1). NCBI lineage: Eukaryota > Metazoa > Chordata > Crocodylia > Alligatoridae > Alligator > Alligator sinensis. The sequence continues at coordinate 281,111 of NW_005842812.1, read as the reverse complement.
TTTGCTCTGTCATATGAGCCTTGCGCATTTCATAAGGGAAAGATGAAGGAACGAGGCGCAGTCGGGGAATCGCTCATAGACCTGGCTCTGCTCATCATGTTCCTTGTTTGGAAAGAGGAAGGAACGAGGCGCAGTCGGGGAATCGCTCATAGACCTGGCTCTGCTCATCATGTTCCTTGTTTGCCTTAGACATCTGTTCTGCTGCTGCATTTTTGGCCTGACTGGGTTTGTGAGCTCCTTGGGGCAGGGGTCCTGCCTTTCATTTATGGGGCGTCGTGACTTTCTTTTGCGTGTCTGGCACAGGCCCTGGTTTGGAGCCCGGACTCTGGGCAGCTCTGGCATGGCAGCTCCTGCGTTCCTTTCCCACGCACCACCCTCGCTCGGGGCCTACAGGCTAACACTCTAGCATAAATCAGGGGGGGCCAGGACCCTGTTGCTCCATACAGAGGGGCTCCTGGAGGTGAATTCTGCTTTTCACAATTGAGTGCAAAGGCTGAGGGAGGGCAAGCGCACAGGGGTCTCCGAAGAACTGTAACCAGATGGCTTCTGGGTGGGACGCAGGAGAAGTGGGTTTTGTTTGCTCCCCCGGAGCCAGCCCGGCCATGCAGGTGGGGCTGGGGGCTTTGTTGTTGTGTCGCTCAGCTTCTGGCAAAACGTTCCTCCCACCACAGTGCTGCCCGGCCTTCCCAGCCCTCCGCAGTGCCTGGAGAATGAGCCCCCTGTTCGGTCCACGCGGAGGGGGCGGCCGGGGGCGAGGGGCTCTGGGCTTTTCCGTTAGGTCACTCTGAGATTGTGCCTGGAACAAAAAGGTCTTTTACTTGCATTGTGCGCCCTCAACAGCACCTTCCCCTGGAGATTCTTGATTAGGGCTTCTGCTGCCCCCCAGGCTATTTATCCTGCTAAAAATGAAGATTTATACGCCCCTCGTGTGTCGACTTAGAGGCGTATCTGAGAGATGCAGTAGTACATTTAATGCATTTTAGTGTGTCCCTCTCACCTTTCCAGTGAATGGAAGAGTGTTAACCCTTTGCCCTTTTAAATTTCCCACCTCCCCACTGCCTGGAAGGGTTTCTAGGCCTCTGAAGTGGTCATTGTTCCTAGCTCAACCCTTTTGTAGCATGTTGCCAGCAAGGCAAAGTAACTGTAGCAGCACTGTATCTCAGGCACTGTATATACAGCTTTGGTTCAGGCTCCGTTGATACCCGTGCCAGACCAGCTCGGAGCTTCTCACCAGACATAGCTGTCAGACACCCTCCTGAGCTCCATGCCATGGCTGGGGCTGTGCGCCAGGGGCATTCTCTCCCGTCAGGGGCTCTGGTGTGCTGCTCAGCTCGTGGGCTGCAGAACCACGGATCTGTCTTATTCAGGTTTTGATTTGTCTTTTAATTCCTCTTTGCAGGCAAAGAAGAGGAAAAGAGCAGAGCGCTTTGGGATTGTCTGATGTCAGTCCACTTTAGCCTTTCCCTGTTTGCGGTGTGTCTCCTCTCTCTCTCTCTCTCTCTCTCCCTCTCTCTCTCCCTCTGTCTCATGCACACCACAGACCTGTTCTCACACACACACAAACACACACACCACTCACCTGTCTCTTAGGTCTGGTAAGGAGTAGAAGCCGTTCCCTCAGGACCGTCCCTTAGAGAATCCCCAGTAGCTGTTCAGTTGCACTGCTTGTTGTTTCCCATTGTGAAGTTCGAGGGCAGCACGCTCAACCCCCCCTCCCATGCTCTCGGCGCCTGCTCCCCCAGGCCCTGGCTCTGTCCCCTCTGCTCATGCAAGGTTCACAGCTGGAGCAAGGGGTCACCAGCTATTCGTGCCCACTCTGCGCTGGCACAAATGCCTGCCCACAGGGGAGGGGAGGCGTCAGGTTCCTGCTGGTAATGGAGAGTCTTGCAGAAACTTGGGATGAGAGAAGGACAGTGCCCCCAGAGCCACGTGCTGCCCTCGCTGTCCTCTGGAGACCTGCCCCCTGTACAGAGGGACAGGTTCTGCTGTTGAAGCAGGAACTCCCTGGAGCCTCCTTTTCCCCTTCCACAATAGCTGCTCTTCTGGGTTGCCCAGAGCAAAGATGCCGTCCCTTCCTGCCTTCCTTGGGCCGCGGCTATTATGTCACCGCTCAGTCAGGAAGTGCCTCCCAGGAGCCTGAACTAGGGGAATCGAGTTGCGTTTCCCGGGTTCCTGCTGTGGTGGTCCCAGTTCCTGCTGTGGTGCTGGCTTGGGGATGGCCCGTCCAGCACATGGCCTGGTATCGCCCAAAGGTTGGAGCTGTGATTCTTGGCACGTGGGCTTTCACCCAGCCGGGCGCTGGTGGCCTGTTCCCAGGGCTGACCCAGCAGGGAGCTGTGTCAGAACAGAAGCTGGTGAATTCAGACCAACGTCCTGTGAACACCCCCACCATTGGCCCCTGGCTCCCTGCCTCTCAGGGCTGCTCAGCAGCTCCTGGCCCTTCGTATACATTTTTAGGTTTCCTTTAAGGTCAGCAATCCATTTCTCTCCTCTTTGCCCCATCCCCTTTGCAACAGCACCCATGAATTTTTGTCCTGCTCTGACGCCCAGAATCACGCCATTAGGCTGACTGACCCCTTGCGTGCTCCCACACCAGCCGGTAACGTTTGTCCTCTCTGCCCCATGCCTCGTCCAGTGGGAAGGTGTCAGCATCATCCTGTCGGCACTATTCCAAGAGGGGCTTCTGCAGCCGAGCTTCCCTTGGGCCCTTCGCTCTTCTGTTCTCCCAGCAGCATTGCTTTGAGAGGGCTAACATCAGACCAGGGGCAGGAGCAAAAGGTAGCAGGGCAGCGACTGGGAAGCACCTTTTGTCCTGCCAGCATCTCCAGTTGCACCTTCTGCCTGTGAGGACTGTTGGATTTGATGCCCCACGTGAGTGGAGCGACCGTCTGAGCAAGGAGAGTTCTTGGGTCTGTGCTTCGTGACCATGCCCTGATGCCCACAGCTGCCTGCTGCCAGCAAGTAGTCATGTGGTCCTGCTCTTCTCGATGAAACGCCCGGGCCCCTGCTGTATCTTCCATCGTGTGTTGCTTTTCCCCGCCAAGGGCTTCTATCCCAGCCTCCCAGAGTAGCACAAGAGGCGGATGGATGCCTCTTGCAGCAGGGATCCTGCCTCCTTGAGATTTGCAGCGTGGGATTTTTAATTCTGACCTTCCCATCTGCTTGGAAGATGCGCCCGCATTGCCTGCCTTCAGCTCCCTTCAGTGTCCATGGACAGCAGCCTTGTACAGGAATGAGCTCATTGGAACTTTCTACCCAATTCTTACCGAGCAATATCTATTTTGTTTTTAAATGTAGATGTCCCCTGCTCGCTTTCGCTTCGCTCCGTTCATGCCCGCTCCTCCGTCCGCCTTCTGGGAGTCCACTCAGTGGCTCTGAGCTCTGTTGGCTCTCCCCGGGGGCGGCTTCCGAGTACTGACGTGGGTGTCTCAGGGTGTTGGTGGTTGAATGACTCGGGGGGGGGGGGCCCTGCCCCTCCCGGGTTTAACGTTCACAACTCGATTCTGATTTTTTTTGTAGGTCGGATTTTGTAACGTGTTTTTTCTATACGACTCATGACTTCTGCTGGCTACTTGCTTGAAATGTTTTGTCATGTGCCAGGTCAGATTGCGTTTTGTTCTTGGTTTCATAATAAAACTGCTGCTTCCAGGCGATGTGCGGCTCTTGCTCACTGCGTCCTCCGTGGTACCACGAAGCTCTTGGCTCTGAGAGGGGTTGGAGGGGTGCTGCAGGCTGCTGGTGTGAGCGGATCTCCATAGCCCGGTGCCTCACAGAATCCTTGCAAAGTCCACGGAAACCCCAGCTACCAATGTTTTGTGTGTTATGCCCCCTCTGTGCTAGTGGAAATGACTCCCTCCTCCTCTCTCCAGCGAGTCAGAGCACTGGGCACCTGACAGCTGTGGTTGCTACCGATCCTGCATCAACTGTCCCGAGCCGGTGCTGCCAACTCCTTGTGTCGCAGATGAACACAGCTCTTCGTCCAGTTCTGCCTCCCTGCCGTGGCCATCGGGTGCAGGGTTCCCATCTGCCCCCCGTTGTAACATAGTTTGTCTCAGAGTTTTGTGCTTGTCAGGGGGCCGAAAGGTAGGGTCCGGGCAGCACTGTGGCGTTTGGTGCCCAGAAGTCAGGTGGAGTTTCGGTTCTGGTGCGGGGCCCACGGGGAATGCAACTCTCCACTGGGGTTCTCAGTGGGTCTGGTGCTTCAGGTCTCTTCCTTCGCTTTGCTGGGGGGTGTCGGTGAATGCGGACAGTTCAGGAGGGTTCTGGTGGCCATTCCCCACCTAGTAGGTAAGTATTTGCAAAGGCGGCAGTGCACAGGGATGAAAGGACTCTCCTAAGATCCTTTGCGAGTCACTGACCCAGCACCCAGGAGCTTCCACTCCAGCCTCACCTCTTGATTCCTTCCGTCTTTGGCTCCAACCACTAGTCCACACACTTTCAGAGCTGGAAACAGGACCCAGGTGTCCCAGGAGTCCTGCACTGGAACCCCTGCTGCCTTGCGAGCCCAGCTGACGCTCCCTCGGCCATATGGCACTGCTCCCTCGGCCGGGGCCCATGCTGCGGGTGGGGAAGTGCAGGACTCCTCTCTCTCCTTTCTGGAGGTATCGGGGTCTGCATGGCCTCTTGCCCCCCACCCCACGAGGACCTCTGTCTTCTTCCCTGCTCTTGCCCCCCCAGCTCCCTCAATTGCCTCCCTTGCTCCAGCTGGACCTCCTTTGGCTGTGGTACTGCTCTGCTGCTGAATGCCGCTCTCCCTTTGCTTGCCTAGAAGCAACTCCTGCGTGCTGAGCCCTGCCTCAGCAGCCGGTTCCCCTTACGCTTTGGGGGCATCACTGCTGCCCCGGAGGATGTCCCTCCCCCTGCTATTTCCCCCTGGTTGGGGGGGGGGGGCACATTTATTTGGTGGAGGACACTACCTCTTTTACAGGCTGGGCTTTCCCCTCCTGGCTGCGGGGGGGAGAGTCGTTCTAATCACACTGTGTTTAAAACACCACCTAATTTATTTTTCCTCTCCAAGCTGGGGGCCGCTCGTGACTAATTTGGGCTGAATAGGCGGAGAAAGAAAGCAGCGGGCACACAATGAGCAGGGGAAAGTGTGGGAAAGGGAGCGAAAGAAAAGGAGGGCCGGGACTTTTAGCGTGAGAGCTGGTAACGCCGCCCAGGGCCCAAATTCAGCATGAAGTCACTTTTCACTGCAGACGCTTGGGCTGTAAAGGCGAGCGGGACTCTAGGTCAGCCCCGCGGGGAGGGCAGAGGAGGGGGCAGGGGCAGGGGATGGAGAAAGGCGGGTGCCTGCGCCTTGGGGAGGGGAGGATGATGGGGTGAGATGCATGGGGCAGCAGGGAGGAGAGAGGCCAGTATACGCATCCCCTGTGCATCGTCCCCTTTTCCCCAACAGGCTCCTGCCCCCCAACTCCCCACGGGCGAGTGAGAAATGGCCAGTGCCAAAATTCAGGAAAGAAATGAGCCAGGCAGGGACACGTGCATGGGATGGTGTGGCCAGGGGCTTGGGGAGGGGGGCATCTGCATTGGGGGGAGCGGCTGAGGTTGGCCGTTATGCTGGGGGCTACATGGGCCGTTATGCTGACTGCACTGTGCCCCAGCTGGGGAGGGCCTGGGGGCTGGTTCAGCCCCTGCTTTGCCCCCTCCACCCCGAGTGGTGCCAGGAGCCCTTTGGCCCATTTCTGGGCAGCAGGACTATTGCCTGGTGCTTGGAGGGGGAGAGTTGCTGTCCCGCTCTGAGCACTAGAGGAAGGATGTGGGCTCAGGGCTCTGGGGCTTTTCCTGATGAAGGGAGCAGAGCAGGGTCGAGGGCTGAGATCAGGGGCCTGAAGTCGGGGCCCCTGGGCTCTGGTCCTGGCTCTGGGATGGGTGATATCAAGGACTAGAGCAGGGGCCCTTTACCCTGCCCACTCTCTAAATCAGCTAAGCAGCTAGAGGCAGATTGCTTCTCTCTGCCTCAGTGCCCCTGTCTGTAAAATGGGACCGCATGACCATTCCTGTGGCTCACGTAGGCTTAATGCACTGTGAGAAGCGACTCATCCCAAAGAGAGCTGGAGCCAGCCTAGGCACCTACTTCCAGTCAAGGCAGGCCTCCCCTTGTAAGAGCGAGTCCGGGGCAGTGTAGGGATGGGGCACCAGTGCTCCCTCACCTGCTTTTCCCCTTGTGCCCGGCAAGGGCTCCAGCACCTTGCTTTGCCTTTGGAAGCCCCTGTGGGGCATGCAGGGGCTAAGCCAGCCGTCCCTTCGCCAGCACCACACTACCTGGAACAGCCTTTTGGGTCACCGCGTCTCAGTGCCCTGGCACCAGGATGCCAGCGGGACCCTGTGGGCACGGGACAGAGGTGGGACAGCTGTAGTGTCCCAAGTCCCAGGTGTGACCAGCACCTCCGTGTACACTCGAGGCCCAGTGGTGTCATCCCACACACCAGAGAACCAGGCCCCGTGGTTCCTCCAGCCGTCGCCCTGCTGTGGGCGTTGTGGGCAGCGCCGGCATCTCCAGCCCCAGGCCCAGCGGGGGCGGTGGATCCCAGCCAAGCTCCCTGCCGGCTGGTTTAATTGCCATGAGCATTTCCTGTGCAGGGTCTCGTTAGGCGGTGGTGGGGAAGGCGAGGGGAGCCATCTTATGTCAGCCTGCAGCCGTGGGTGGTCGCCCGGAGGTGGGGAACGCGTTCCGTCCCTGTCCTAATTTGTCCGCCTTCCCCAGTGGGCCCGGAGCCCTGCCCCCACTCCCGGGGGCTCCGAATTAGGTCAGCCAACGGCCGGGGGCTGCGGGCGCCGCAGGGCGCAGCTCTCGGCGGCCCCGGGGGAGACGTGAGTGGAACAAAAGCGAACGCTCGTTAAACTTTTGACATCTTCCTCCGGAGCAAACAAACAAACCAACCCACCCAGGCACCGTACAGTGGGGACGAGCTCGCCCCGAGACTCCAAACCAGCCCTCCGCCTCCAGGGTACTGGAGCCCCTCTGGGGCACGGCACTGCCGTGGGTGCTGATTGCTGGGGCCGTGTGTGGTGCCGGGCTGGCGTCCTTGTGTCTGGCAACCCATGGAAGCGCCAGCGGAGACCCCCCTCCACGTCCGAGGCTCGTCAGGGACTGGCTTCAGGGGCCATCTGGGACGGATGCGATCGGGTGCCTCACCCAGGGGGTCCTGCCCATGACCTGGGCTCTTTGTTATGCTGTGAATGGTGCCCAAGCTTGGTTTTCTGGCCTGTGCCTGAGACTCCTTTTCCACCGCCTACTCTCTTGGGTAGAGACCGGTCCAAGTCCGTGGTGCTGGGATGGTGCGACGAGGAGCCGGGCCCCTCCATGCTCTGGGAGCTGCAAGGGAGCTGGCATGGTGCCCAGGGTCTGCCCCCTTCTCCCCATCACGGCCACCGAGATTAGGCAGCTTCCCCAAGAGCCTCACACCAGCTGTCTCCAGCACCGGGCAGGGGGTTGGGGAAGGGGCTCGAAGGCCAGTGGCGGGAAGTCCAGGACAAGGAGCTTGAGCTGGGGTCCGCAGCACCTGGGCCTTGCCATCCAGCCCTAGAGACCCCTCTCAGCCAGAGCCCTGCCAGCCTGCCCCAACCCCCGGGCTGCTCCTGCTGCCACGGCCTGCAGCCAGCGCCCAGCCCACCCCGGGGCAGCGTGCGTGCCACTGTGCTCCTTCAGAGGGTGGATATAATTAGCTGCGACATTCTCGGCATACCTGCCAGCTCCTAATGAGGGTCCATAAAAGCTGCCGTGATCTGGTTTCCTCTGGCACCGGGGGCCAGTTGTAAATCTCCACTTTACAATTTTGAGCTGCACTTGGAGGAACCATGGCCGGGAAGGGGTGGCCGGGGTCCTGTGCCCCTCAGGGGAATGGGGGCAGGAGGGTGGCTGGTGTCCCGTGCACATCAGGGCAGGGGTGGCTAACTGGTACAGTCCTTAGAAAAGAGTGCAGGAATGAGGGTAAGGGGGTGAATCCGTACCTGCAGAGGGTCTGGCTGGCGGCACAGAGGTGCCCCGGTCCAGGCATGGTGGCGAGGTCAGTGTGCCCCACCTCCCGGCTCTGGGACGGTTTAGTGGGGGGCGGGAGGGAGCGTGGGAAAAAATGAGAAGCATCAGGACACATATTTTCAGAGTCAGTCACCGCGCGGGGCGCTGGATGGAGCCACAGGCTGCAGGGGGGGGCTGCTGGAGGAGCAGGAGGGATTGGGATCAGGCACGGGCAAGGAGGGCCATGCTGACACTGGAGAGCAGGGCTGGAAGGGACCTTGTAGGGTCACATCCAGCCCAGCTCTGGCTCCAGGCAGGATCAGCCCTGACTCAACCATCCTAGCTCCTGTCTGGCCAACCTGGCACCGAGAGGCCGCAGTGTCCTGCGCCAATGCCCGACCCCCTCGTGTTCACAGTCCCTTATCTCCAGCCTCAGTTTCCCCTGCTGCAGCTTGAGCCTGTTGTTCCCAGTCCTCTCCCCTCTGGCCGTGGAGAAAGGCCCGTCCCCATTCTCTGCCGTTGCCCTGCAGGGATTTGAAGGCTGTGATCAAGTCCCCCTCTCAGTAGTCTCCTCTCCAGGCTGAACACCCCCAGCTCTTCCAGCGTCTTCTCAGTCCTGCCTCCCAGCCCGATCCCACTTGCTGCCCTGCACTGGCTCTTTCCCATCTGCCCACGTCCTCCTTGAAGTGCGGGCCTCAGACTCAGCACGGGACTCCGGGGGAGGTCTCGCTGGTGCTGAATAGAGCAGAGCCCAGTTGTGCTCTGGAGCCCATCACACTGTCACGTAAGGAAGTGTGGGCTGGGGTCCTGACGTGTCTGGCATTGCCCCGTGGCACATGGAGGGGCGGCCAGGCTGGTCCTGGGGTGCCTTTTGGGGCCCAGCTGATTTTAGGCTGCCTTGCCCAGCTTCGACCCCTTCCCCGAGATACTTGAGGGGGCCAGGCCCCCTCTCCTCTCCCCCAATTCTCTTATATACCTGACACCAGGCCCATCTGGGGGGACTGAAGCCGCATGCCAACAGCACAGCCTGCTGCGGTCTCCTCCCGTGGGTGTCCACGCTCCAGTCACAAGGGACCGCTCCCGGCATCAGGTGTCTGCCAAGAGCTCCCGGGCCAGGTGGTAAAGAAGAGTCAGGCACGCGTACGTTTGCCAGCAGGTTTTTTTGTGGTTTTTCTCTGGTATGGCTATATAAATTTTTCTTTATTGTACAAAAAAAGTCTAAAAAAGAGAGAGAGAGAGAGAGAGAGGAAGGAAGGAAGGACAGACAGACGGACAGAAGTGGGATAGAAGCCATGGCTATAATATACACAAGAGGCTACAGTGAGCTACAGGGCGAGTGGAGTTTTCACCAGGACTCTTGCTTCTTTCTTTCTTTTCCTCTCCTGTAGCTCTGTCTACAACGGTTTGTGACACAGAAGCTGCGACCGCGGCTGGTTCTGCCTCAGCCCGGAAACAGGGGCCGTGTCCCGTGCTCCGCCGTCCGTGTTGTGGTGCTGCCGTGGGGGCTCACGGTGGCCATTGGTTGCATCCATGTGAAATTTGCCCCCATGGGAAGGATTTGGGAAAGGCCCGTGGGACACTAGCTGGGCAGGGAGGGAGGGGGCAGGGGTGTCCCTTAGCTGCTTCCCTGGCTGCCACGGCTGTTAAAGTGGCTGTGGCTGTGGCCGTGGCGGCAGTGGGGGAAGTGGTTCCTTGGGGAAAGAACAGAGATCAGCAATTCTCACCCTGGGGTGGAGCGGCAAAGGAGTGAGCTGTGATCTCTGACATCTGACTATCTCTTGGGGGCATCAGGGCAGGGGGGGATTCCTGACACTGTGTGTGGAGAGGGGGCCCTGCCTGCTGCCTGGGGTGCAAGAGCCTCAGGCATCTCCATGTCCCAGGGCGGAGGTGGTGCCCCCAGTTTGGGAGCTGGGGATAGGGTTGGGAAGTCCAGGCCTCGGCTGTTACCTCTGGACCTTCCCCCCCGCTCTGCCCTTTCTGGACGGGCATCACCCTGGGGTGGAGCACGGGTTCTTCTCCGGGCGAGTGCCAGGGTCCCACCTCCACTGCTGTGTTAGACCTCTGGGACCAGGTTGCAGTGCTTGGAGGGGATTGCGGAGCCGGGCTCGGGGGCTGTGTGCCAGGGCCCCCCAGAATTGTCCCAGCTCCTTCGAGGTCGCTGGGGGATCCGGGGTCAGGGAAATTTCACACGTCGCAAGCTCAGGCCACCACGCGGGTCCTGCCGGCCAAGTCTCTGGGCACTGGGGCCCGCAGGCAGAGCAGGGCAGAGGGCACCGGCTTCTCGGGCAGTGAGGAATGAACATCGAGGCGCGAAGGCAGCAGTCCTCACGCCCAGCGAGTTACAGGAAGAGAAAGCACAGACAGAAAAGCGTCTCCTGGGGAGCCCGCGGCACGTCACAAAGGAAACCCCGGACTAGTCTCTTAAATTTTCTTTAACCTTCCATAGTGCAAATGGTGCCTTAGCCCCGAGCAGTCTCTCAATACAGACATTTTTACAGTGAACATTCAGCGCTCTTGAGTCCGACGCTTTGCCTCTCGCCTGCAGCTTGGGGAAAAAAATCAAGTCCCCTGTGGCCGTCGCGCTGCTCCCAGGTTGGGAGGTGGAAGGAGCGTGGGCTCCTGCAACGGTGCCGCACCGCGGGGTGAGCCCCTGGCGGGTAGGCAGGGGCACAGCCGCCACGTTGTGAACGTCCGTGGGGTCATGCAGGAACCCGCTGGCAGCCGCAGACCCTGGGGAACTCAGCCGGCAGCGCCAAGAGAGCCCCTCGCCGGGTGCCACGAGGGCCAGGCTGATGCCCTGCTGGCAGCCTTTGCCGTAGAGGTCCCGGGTGGTCCACGAGTCACAGGGGCAGGCGGCAGCTAGAAGCAGTGAACTCTTTGATTCTTCTTCTTCTTCTTCTTTAAATATGTTTTTTTTTAATTTATTTTATTTCTCTTTATTTTTGACGTTCAAGTGCTGTGTTTGGTCATGTGATTAAGAACCAACCCATGAATGGCCTTTTGGTCATGTGATTAAAAACAAAAAACAAAAACAAACAAAGGACACCCCCCCCCCAAACACCCCCCACCAAACCCCAACCCTGGCGGCCTGTTTCCTGAGCCGTCGGTCACAGACACTCGCCTCGTCGCCGTTGAGTCCCCAGTCGGAAAACAAAAGGGGCCGAGACAGGCCCTGCGACGACCCCCCACAGAGCCAGGGGCTGCCCCGGGCCCTCCCCCCGGCTTCACCTGCTTGCCCTTTGCTGGTGCAGTTCCCCAGGACATTTGACAGAGCCAGGGAGAGCCACGGGACTCGTGTCATGTTCAGCTCACGTGGCTTCTTCTGGCTGGAGACCCGTGCCATCACGCCCACCTGCCCGCCAGCGAGGGGAGCAGGGGCTGACTGGAAGGAGGGGGAGCATAGGTGGAGCATCTGCTGCTTCTCACCACCGTGCCAGGTCGGCTGGGGAGAGCCGGAGCCACACCCGGGGGGGCGCGACTTGCCTGGCTGAGATGAGACTTTACTTCTGGCTGGGGGGGGACCCAGCCCAGCCATTGCCCCACAACCCCATTCGCACAAGAGCCCCAGCGCTCCCACCTTCGCCCCGTGCCAGGCTCCAAGCTGCTTGGCAGGTGCCCCGTGGCAGCGTCCTTCCGCAGGGCACTTGCCAAGCTGAACCCAAGACACTGGCAGGAAACCGAAACTGCCCTGTCATGCATGCCTCCCCTGGCCCCACCACCGGCAGGGTCACGGGACCCAAGCATGTGGCCCGGCGCCACGTCTGGGGTCAGCTAAGAACCTCTCCCTCCACGCTGGACCCGATTCAAGTATGCAGCAATGATCCTCAAGGAAGGAATTGCTCCCAGAACGATCCTCTGTGCTCCAGAGGGGCCAGGGCTCAGGGCCTGGGGACAGGGCTCTGGCCAAGGGGTCCTGGGCAAGGGCGGCAGGCTGACCCCCTCCCCTCAGCCCCCTGCTGCAGCCCAGAAGGGCCTGGGAGGGAGGTGTGGGAGCCCCTGGTTTTGCTTCCGGCTTGGCCATGACTTCTGCAGCTGGGCAGCTTCCCTGTCTGCCGGTGCCTGGTTTGTGCCGTGGTATCATCTCGGCCCCAACACAGAGGCCCTACCAAGAAAGCAGCTCCCCGAAAGGCACGGGGCGCTGACAGAGGAGGGGTCTCCCTCAGCCAGCAAGTGCTAATGGCTAGGGCTCCCTGCTGTGGCCCCAGCCTAGGGGAAGGTCTTCTCCATGTAGAGGCTCCAGCGCCGGTCTCATCTGGAACGTCGCGGGGCTCCCCATCCCGACAAGCCTCTCTCTCTTGCTCCCGTCCCCTCCAAGACGACGTCCCCGTGCCGAGCCCATAATGTGTTGCAGAGACCGCTGGGTCGGCAGTCCCCGATGGGGTGCAAGGCATCTCCCTGCTCTCCTGCAGCCAGGCTGGGCCTCTGCAGCTCCCTGACAGGGCCGGGAGCTGCGTCCTGGAGCACCAAGAAACGCTCTCCTTCACTAAGATGCTCTGCACTCAGGGCACCAGCACGGACACAGGATTCCTGCCTCCGCAGAGGTCAGGGGCTCATCTCACCCCTTTGCCTGGCCTGTCCCTATCTTAACCCAGCAGGCCCGGCTGCGACCTCCAGGAGGGCATCACCGGCTCCTTCGGATGACTAAGTTCGTAAGCAGCCTCTGCCCAGTGCTGCAGACACGAGAAGCTCTACGGTCTGTAAGTGCTAAGGCGGGAGCAGCAGGGGCCTGGTGCTGGGGGCCTGGCTCAGCCGCAGCTTTCGGGCTGGAGACTTGTTCCCTCCCAGCAGCATCTTCCCTTCCCTTGGTGAAGTCGGGGCGGCGGGTCTGGGAAGTGCCTGGAGGTCATGGCTGGGGAGCAGGAGACAAGTGCTAAGCGTGCCAGGACCCATCTCAAGCGACAGCAGAGAGGAAACCAGCTCTGAGGGGCGCACATCCATCACCACCTCCTCCCTGCGCTGTCTGTAAGTGCTTTGCCGGGTGCCTGCCGGCCTGGAGTTGGTCCCTCTGCATCAGGACCGCCAAGGAAGCAGTGCTGCGCGGTGCCCGGACTCCTCAGATAAGTGCTGGGCCGGGGTTCAGCCCCAAATGGGTCCTGTCCTGCTAGCTCCTTCGCCAGCCACAGCTGCGGCCAGGCCCCGGGGAGGCAGCGGCAGGATGTTCTTAGCTCCTTCAACGATGCAACGGGAAGGGGAACAAGGAGCCTGTTCCCGTGCAGTTGCCGGCCCCTGCCTGTGTCCGGCAGGCAGAGCTCTGCTTCCCATCGATCCACCTTCAAGACACAGCCGGACCCCAGGGATGACCCAGGCTGCCCCACAGCCCAGGGGTTCCCCCTTTGCTGTGCCAGCTGGACCCAAGTGCCACAGCCTCTTCAGCGCATGGCCAACAGAGGCAGGGCAGCCCCTGCTGTAGGGCTCAATATTCCCATTCGGAGCCCATGTTCCCCCTGCAGCACGGCCCTCTGGGCACTGAGCATCACAGCTGGCCTGCCTCCTGCCATGAGCCTCAAACCACGGCAGAGATCCACGAACAGGAGCCTGGGGCCACCCTGGGGAGGGACGACATGCAGCGGCTGCTAGGACTGCTATGAATGCCCTCTGAGGTCTCGTGGGGTCGGACCCCAGCAGTGCCGACACCAGCAGGGCCAAAGCAGGATGATTCCCTAAAGCCTGGCTCTGTCTCTCCCCCCACCGGCGTGTTTCGATGCCTGCAGCCCACGTGGGTGCATCCAGCCTTCCCCTGCCTGCTCATGTCATGGTCCCATGGGCAGAAGGAGCAAAAGGCCCGTAGGAGCATGTTGGGGCAGAGAGCGGGGGACGGCACCTGGGGCCACGGGCAGACTTAGCTTCCATGTTGCTCCCCAAGCCCAACCCCTTCATTCCCCCCAGTCAGCCCCTTGACCGCACGCGGCCGGGCTGGGCTGGGCTGGCCTCCGCGGGGATGGGGAGGGGAAGGAAGCTGGGGGAGGGGGGTCGGGTCAGGGCAGGCGGTCCTTGGAATCGCGCAGAGGCAAATTAAATAAATAAATAAATTAAGCATGGGGTGGGGGTGTCTCCCCAGGCCGGGTCCCACCGCTGCCATGACCCCATCCTGGAAGTAGGGGC
>NW_005842812.1:259567-267018 GCF_000455745.1 Alligator sinensis | reverse complement strand
CATCCTGGAGGGAGGGGCGGGGGGGGGGGGGGGAAGGGGAGCTGGCCAGACTCTGCCCTGCAGCCTGCAGCCCTCCCGCAAGCCAGGTTCCCCTGGCTTCTTGCCCTGCTTTGGGGTCAAGGCCAGCATGTGGGGGGCGGGGGAGAGGGCAGCCGGGACCCCGGTTTGGTTTGGGGTCGACTCATCCTGAGCCCTCCATCACAGGACCTGATGGAGCAGGGGATGGGCAGAGTGGAAACGGCCCCCCAGCCTCCACGCCAGTGCCCGTGGGCTGCTCCCGCCTCACCCCCAGCAGCCCCTGGCCCATCAGGGTTTCCCCTTCTCCAAGGGCCTCTGGCCCAGGCACTGCTGGAGGCAATTCTCTGGCTCTCAAAGGGCAGGCAGGTGAACCCCTCCCGTCCCCTTCCCACAGCACAAACCCACTCCCGAGACCACTCCCAAGCCCTGCGATTCCACCCGCTCCTAGCCACCCCTGCCACCATCATCTTCCCGTTTGCTTCTGTGTTTAACCTAAGAGCCATGTGGGAAGCCCTCGCCGCCCTGCTCCAGGGATGCTCGTGGTTGCAGCAACCCCCGGGAGCTCAGGCCCGGCGAGCAGAAGGTCTCAGCAAAGTGCCTGGGGGAGGTGGGGGTGTCCCGGTGGCGCCTCGACGTATTGCACAGCGCGTAGGGCACGGGTCCACGGCGGGACAGCTCGTTCTCTCCCCCCGGCGTTGGCTCTTTCCATTGGAAACAAAACAAAACAAAAGTAAAAAGGGAAGAGATGGGGTGCTGATGCCCGGAGGGGGAGCGCGGCGCAGGGGCCGGAGCCGCGCCCGCCGGGCCTAGGAGCAACCGCAGCGGTCCACCACCATGCCGGGGATCTTGCCGTAGATGATCTGCTGCTTGTCGTTGAAGTAGAGCATGTTGATGGGGGACATCTTGGTGGGGGTGCAGCAGGGGCCGGCCGAACCGCGGGGGTTGGCCTGCTGCACCAGGTGGGTGTGCGGGTACTTCTGCATGAACATGTACTCGCACTGCCCCGAGCAGTAGTTGGCCTTGTAGCGCTTGGGGGCGATGATCCAGTCCCAGCCGAAGGCCTCGAAGTCGACAGTGAGTGGGTAGCGGCAGCAGCGGGACTCGGTCGAGTGCTCATCGCAGTCCAGGCCCAGGTTGCGCCGTGAGCGCTTGTTGTTCTCCAGCACGCGCAGCTCCATGAAGGGGTGCTGGGGGGCAGAGAGACAGAGCTGAGCCCTGGCTCCTCTGCCACCCGGCTGCCCCCCTCCCTGCCCCCTTGTCCCAGGCAGGAGGGGCTGCTCAGGCATCCTCTGTCCATGTTCCTTCCCACCCAGCCCATCATAAAAGTGGGGGGACTGGTGGCCACCAGGCAGAGCTGAGGGTTTAGCCAGGTTCACACCGGGATGGGGACGTCCCAAAGGAGAGAGGCCCGGCCTTGGCATCAGCGCTGCCTGGACTTGAAGTGCGGGAGGCTGCCAGGGGCAAACCCCTGCTCAGACCTAGTCACTCTCCCTTGCAGCCTCTGCTCTCTGCTGCCACGGGGGACAGGGAACCAGGCAACATGGACCTGGGATCTGACCCAGGACGTGGTAGCTCTGATATCTCATCTGCTCCCAGCTGCCACGATCCACATCCTGCGTCTCCCACTCCATCCTCATTCAACTGCATGGTCAGAGATGATGACCAACCCACTCTCACCAGCCTGGGCTGGCCCAGCACTGCACCCTCTTCCCCTAAGGATGCCCAGGGGCACCTCTCAATACGTGACGGGGGTGGAGAGCCTGAGCTTGCACCCCTGAGAGAGAGCCCAGGCCAGGAAGCCACGAGGCAGCTGGGCTGGATCTGGTGGAGGGACCCAGGCAGAGAGCTCCCACCCCCCAGGCCCCTCCACAAAGGGTGGGCAGCGCCGTCCCCAGTGTTTACCTACCAGTCCCTCCGCGCCGGGGCCGAGGGAGGTGACGGCCAGGTCATTGCCACTGGGGTCGAAGGCGTTGATCTCGATGCCCCAGTTGTTCTGCGGCTGCTTGAACCAGTTCTGCAGCACGTGCTTGAAGTCGATGCTCTGCCAGTGGCCGGCGCGGGAGTTAAGGTCGATCTTGAGGGAGCGGATGCGGATGTGGCGGCTGCCCTCCTCTGTGACGGGCTTGAGGCGCAGGATCTGCAGGTACACGGTGGAGGTGTGCTGCACGGGCCGGAGGTACACCCACAGCTGCGCCTTCACCACCTTCGTGAACATGATCTTGGGGCTGAAGTTGAAGTAGCAGCAGTGCGGGTTCCCCTCGATCTGCACCACTGGGTCGGCTGCAGGAGGGAGAGCATGGGTCAGCGGAGCCACCGAGCCACCCACAGACCCCCTCCCCCCCGGGCTGGCTGTAGGGCATGGGCCCAATCCTGCCCGGTCTGGAAACACCCCATGCCTCCCTTCAGAGAGCATCGGGGTCTGGCCCGTCACGGGCAGCTTGCAAAGCTGAAGCCGGGCCAGGGTCAGAGAGTGAGAGCAGGACGAAGGCCAACTCCTCCTCGATCGTTAGGAGGTGAAGGTCAGGGCAGAGGTCGCTGGGAAGGTCACTCGCTGCCCCCAGATTTGCAAGAAGGTCTCGAAGCTGAGCTCCAGCCCCCGTGTCACGAGTGACCCCGTTGATATGAGGGGGCAGGCCGTGGGGAGGGCAGGGGCAAGGCTGTCATGGGGGCAGGGTGTTGAAGGACCCAGGGAAGGGACTCAGGGGCACCTGCCAAGCTGGGGGTCCCCAGGTGCCCACTGGCGTTGGCAGAGAGATTTCAGCCACGAGCGCATGCAGGCCAGGCTGGGTCTGTTGGCCTGGTGACCGCGGGAGCCGAACCCTCAGACGCTTCGGCCAGGGCGTCTGGCTCCCCGGGAGGTGGCACAGAGTCAGCGTCTCCTCCTCCCCCACCTGCCCAAGCCAAGCGCCCGCCCGCGGCTCCGACAGTGTGCCGGCAGCCAAGGGCGAGCGGGCGTCGTTCCTGGAGATTAGCAGAGCCCAGGGGGAGGTAGGACGGTGCCAGGAACATGCTGGCGTCTGCCAAGGGAAACATGGATCCAGGCCGAGCCGGCCTGGCCTTGGGCTGGGGGGCGGCAGGGTCTGGAGCACCAAGGAGCTCAGCTGGTGACACTGCAGCAAAGCCGGGCACAGAGCCCCAGGACCCCTGTGCCCACTGCCACACGGGGGTGGCACCATGGCAGAGGGGCACATGTGTTTCCCCAGGCCAGGCTGCATTGCAGCTGGGGAGCTGAGACTCCAGGGCTCTGCTCCCAGCTGCGGCAACCCGTCTTCTCCGTGCCTAAAATAAGGGGCTGAGCCAGGGCTGGAGGAGACGGGGCAGCCACGGAGCAGGTGGAGGGAAGAGAAGGGTTGATTCCTTCCCCCAAGCACCCCCCTGCGGGGCCAGGCACGGGCACCAGCGGAGGGGAGGTCCTGGCTTGTCCCTGCTGCCCGCAGCCCTCCCCCCACGCCCTGCTCTCGCTCCTGGTCCCTCCCTTCTTGGAAACATCTGTGTCAAATTGAGCTGGGAATTTCCCCCCCAGCCCGCCCCACTGTCCCCCCCATGCACCGGTCAGGTTTAATAGCACCCAGCTGCAGCGCGGGGCCATTTGCTGCGCACTGAGGCCTCCCCTCGCGGATGAGGGTCACGACACCAGCCCGGCGCAGGCCGAGGAATGCCACCCCCTCGCGTGAGCCGCAGCCGCCGGCCCAGCAAACCCCTCCTGGCAATTTGCTGCGCACAAGCCCCCTATTAAAGCCGCGCTCCCCCAGGAGCAGCTCATAAAGCATTTTCCTCCCTCTCTGCCCCCCTTCCCCTTCCCCGATGGCTCTTAAAGCCACAGCCTCTCCCTGTCCATCCGGGCAGCCTTGACTGGTGCTCGGCTTTGGTCTCTCCCTGCCTGGGAAAAGAGTCACCTGAACTGGGTAATGCCAGCTTGAGAGCCCAGCCTGCTACACCCAGTGCCCAGGACCTTCTTTGTCCCATGTGGGGACATGCCCACGGGAGGACAGAGGTCACCCTCCTTCTCCACAGCTCTCCCAGCCCCAGCGCATCTCAGGGCCTGGGCCCAGCTGCAGGCAGACTCAGACCTGCTCTCCCCCTTCCAAGGCTGGAGGGCTGCTGGGAAGGGGAGCAGGGAGAGGCTGTGGCAGGGAGGTGGAGAGGACTGGCACCTTTTGGGTCCTGGGGGGGCAGAGGTTCTCCTTTAGGGCAGGGAGAGGGGTTCTTGGTGCCTGGGGCCAGACAGGGCTCCCCCCAATGTGTGCGGGGCAGTCCCAGCTCTGTCCCCAGGCCGGAAGGCACAGGCAGGATCGATGTCTTCCAGCCCCTGGGTGGTGGGGGACAGAGCCAGCCCCGCTCCCCCAGCTGCGCTCAGCCACACTGACCACCACGTGCAGCAGGCGCCCCTGGCATGCTCACGCCGCCCCTGGCACGCTGGCTGGCCGCCCTGCCAAGATGCTATTCCTGTCGCCCTGGCAACCAGGGGATAAAGGTTACCGGGGCATTGGTTGCAGCTGAGTATCCGCGGCACGCGGGGAGGGGGCAGGGAGCCCCCACGCAGCTGCTCTTTGTTCCCAACTTTGACTCTTCCAGGGACGGGACTAGCCCGGTGCGGCGCCAGGGGGGCTGCACGTGGCCCCGATCCAGCCTGGCCCAGCCCCCAGTGGCTGTGTGAACTCCTCACACGTGTGGGCCTCCAATGGTGTCCAGCATCCCCTGGGCCCTGGTGGGACCGAGGCATCCTGCTCCCGGGAACGACACTGCCCCTGAGGCTACAGGCTGGATCCGGGAACCAGGGTGAGCCAGGGACATGGCCCACTCCTCCCGTGACCTTGAAGGAATGGCTCCAGCCCCTACGGGGGAGAGGGGCACAAGCTGGACCCAGAGGACCTGGCACAAGGGGCTCCCCCCAGCCTTGCTGGTGCCCTCCACTCCTGTCCCATGGTCCCTGCTTGCCCATCCCTGCAGTCCCCCGATGCCCGGCCGGTGCATCCCAGCCCTGCTAGCCTCCCTGGATGACCCCTTCTTGGAAAGTGCCGCAACCCGCTGTGCTGTTGGTTCCCCCAGCCCCCCAGCAGCGCTGGTCCCAAACAGCGGGTACCGGGGTGGCAGCTGCTGGGTTGGCACCCACCTCCCAAGTCCCCCTTCATTAGCTTCCCCTCTCCCCCTACCCAGAGGTCAGCAGGGGTCACGGGTAGCCCATAAATGGTTTTAGGACCCAATTAACCTTCCCTGGTTTCTTGTGCCGTTAAAAAAAGTGGGGGGGATGAAACCCAGGGGAGCAGGGCGGGGGCGGGAACCCGAGAGCTTTATGACCCGGCCCCTATAAAACCTGCCCTTCCTTCTGTTCAGGAACCATAAAACTGCACACACGCAATTGCCAAGAGGAGGTGAAGAGGGGAGGAAAAATCATAACGATAACAGGGGCGCGGGGCAGGGATGGCAGTGCCAGGCTTTGGGGTGCCCGGCCCCGGTGTCATCCATCCAAGCCAGGCCTGGCATCTCCTGCCCCGTCCAGGTGTGGGACCAGGGCGGGGTGACAGGGGTGCACTCCCTGGCATTGGGGTCGGGGCCCCTGTGTGGTGAGGGGGGCTGGCGGCAGGCCGGAGCGAGGAGCGACACCCCAGCGTGTCGCCGATTTTATGGCTAATAAAGTTTCAAAGCTGCCGGAGTTGCTCCGTGCCTGAGAAGGGAATTTGTCAAGGAGCCGCTGGGGAGAAAGCGCTCACCGCGTCACTCCTCGCACGTCCCTTCCTTTCTGCTCGCCTTCACACGCTCCTGCCTGGCCCCGATCCTGGCCACCACCCCAGCTCCCTTCCACATGCTCCTGCTGGGCCAGGGTCACGGGGCTTTGGGCAGACAGAGGTCAGTGGGCTTCCCATCACCGGGCCCTTGACTCAGAGTCCACCGGAGGCACCGGAGCCCACCGAGCCCTGCCGTCCATGGCTGGGGCCAGGGCAGGGCTGGAAGCCAGGACGCCTGGGTTCTGGTCCCCGCTCCGGGAGCCAAGTAGGGCTTCACCCAGCTGGGGAAACCGAGGCACCAGGGAACAGGGCCTGTGCTGGACCCCTCTGCCCCATGGGGAGCAAACAGGCTGTAACCTGGGAGTCTGTGCACCTGGCCTGATTTCCCAGCCACGAGCGGTGACCTTGGCCTGGACCAGCTCAGCCTGGACCCACCATCCCAGCTTACTGGGCTGGTGGGGGGTGGGGGGTCAGCCCCCAGCACCCCAGGCAGCCCCTCCATAGAGCCTCCAGCGCCACTGCAGCTCCAGTGCCATTGGCTCCGTTGCCCCATCTCCCCTGACGTGCCCCCTCCCCTCTCTGCTGTCACCCCTGGGGCACACAGGCCTCAGGGCTGCCCTGCATCTGCTGAAAGTCACCTGAGCTGCCCAGTGCCTGCAGCCCCCAGACCATGGCTCCCTTCTTGGCAGCTCCTTTCCAGAGCTGTCCTGCCCCTCACCGCCGACATGGGCAGGCTGCAACAGGTGGGGAGACCCTCCCCTGGCAGGGGAATTGGGCAGCTCCTTCCAGCCACGTTCCCTCCCTGCAGCCAACCCAGCCACTTTGCTTCCCACTCTCCCCCGTCTCCCCTGCACTCCCTGCCAGGAGCCCTGCCATGGCCTGCACAACCCCCAGGCCCAGCTGCGGATAGGACAGGACCAGCTGCTTCGACGGCACCTCTGAAAGCCTCAGTGACCTGGGACTGAGCTGCAGGCGGGTTTGGAAGCATCACACCCACCCCGGGAACAGATCCCAGCTCCCAGCACCTCCAGGAAGCCCGGGCAGCTGCTAGTCCCTTCCCTGGAGGTTTCCAGGGGGCTGGGCTGTTGCCTGAGCCCCCCAGCCCTGGGGGGGCAGTGGCTCTGGAGAGGGTTGGGGTGACCTGGACTCAGCTTGAATGCCACGGCCCTGTGGGGGGGGCGGGGAAGCACCGGCATGTCAGGTCACTCAGGGACCAAGGAAGAAGCTGTGGAGGGTCGCAGGCTGTGAGACACCCACAAGCCGGGCCGGGGAGAGCTGCGCTGGGTCCCTGCTCCCTGGCACTGAGCAAAGCTGCTTGTCCTGGATTTGCTGGGAAGAGAGCGGAGCCAGCAGCTTTCCACTGCTACAGGAGGCAGCCCCTGCGGGAGGACACCACATCTCCCAGCCCCTGCCTTGTGTCCTCCAGGGCTCAGCTGCCTGCCATGACCAGGTTCAGGCCTGCCCCAGCCCCTTGGGACCCCCAGGTCCCTCCTGCCCTAGCCCCTCTCACCCCAGGCAGGGGCTCCTGCCCACCACAGCTGATCCTCTGCTGCCAGCCAGCTCTGCCCCTGGCCCTAGTCCTGACCCCACCGGGAGCCCCTGAACTTCACCTTCTGGGTGCCGGTGCCAGGGACCAGGACAAGCGGCTGGTGCCCGCTCAGCCTCGTGCCTTGGCAGAGCGGTGCCCGCGGCTCCGGGGGCGGGGCG
>NW_005842812.1:259132-259475 GCF_000455745.1 Alligator sinensis | reverse complement strand
CCCCGGGCCGGCCCGGGGAGACAATGCCCCGCGGCGCGGCAACAAAGGCGGTGCTTGTGCTTACTGCGCTGGGCCATGCTGATGACGGTCTCGGTGGTGGCGTGGTACTCGTCCTCCTCCACGTAGTCCTCGTGCGGGAAGGCGTCGCCCTGGAAGTCGTGCAGGTCCAGCAGCTGCTGCAGCGGCGGCGCCTTGGGCAGGAGCTGGTTGACCACCTCGCGGGTGATGTTGGGGGCCTCCTTGAGCCGGAGCTTGCTCAGGATCTGCGACTTGATGCTCTCCAGCCGCAGCTCCTTGCTGTGCTTGCGCCAGAGGCAGACGGGGCAGGGCCGGCGCCCCCCCG
>NW_005842812.1:258060-258441 GCF_000455745.1 Alligator sinensis | reverse complement strand
TCTGCCCCGCCTCGCCCCGCGCCCGCGGCTCGGACCCGCTCGGGAGGGGGGCGACAGGGCAGCCTGAGACAGACGGACAGGGATAGACAGAGAGAGGAGAGCCAGCCGCATGGACGGCTAGATAGATAGATAGACAGATAGATGATTGGATGGACGGATGGATGGATGGATGGATGGATGGACGGACGGACGGACGACTGCGGCTAGATGCACGGATGGATGGATGGAGAGAGATGGATAGGTATAGCTGGCTTGCTGGCTGGCTGGATGGAGCAGGTATATGGGACAGGCAGACGACCGGCCAGGTTGCAGCTAGCTGCACGCATGCAGGGCCGGCCGGACACGCCGCCCCACGGACACGCACCGCGGCGCCGCCTCCCC
>NW_005842812.1:253866-257234 GCF_000455745.1 Alligator sinensis | reverse complement strand
TGAGTGGGGACGTCCCTGCACGCGCCGGGGCCGCGGGGGCGGGGCGCGGGGCTTGCGGGCCTTCCCTGCCGGGCAGCGAGGCGCGGAGCGGCCCCAGGCGTCCGGGCCCCAGCCCCTGCTCCCATCCCCAGGTGGACCCAGGGGTCCCGGTGCCCAGCCCTTGGTGGACCCAGGTGTTGGGGCCTCCAGCCCCCTGCTCCCATCCCCAGGTGGACCCGGGGTCCTAGTGCCTGGTGCCCAGCCCCTGGTAGATGCAGGTGTCCAGACCCCAGCCCCTGCATCCATCTCCTGGTGGACCCAGGCGTCCGGGTGCCCAGGCCCTGCTCCCATCCCTTGGCCAGATGCCCAGGCCTCCAGCCCCTGTTCCCATCGCCTGGTAGACCCAGGTGTCCGGGTGCCCAGCTTTCCCCCTTCCACCCAGGAATCACCCATGCTCCTTGTCCTGGCAGGACAGGCCGGGGCCTGTGAGGTCTGTGTGACAGCTCTGTGGTGCCCACAGCCCCTGCCACGCTGCAGCCATGGCGCTGCTGAGGGCCCTGGTGTGTGCGTCAGAGAAGGCGGCGTGCATCGCCCAGCTGTGCCGCCAGGAGGATGCGCTCTTCCAGCTGCTGGTGGAGGAGAAGACGGGCGCTGACAAGAACAAGAGGTTCGTGCAGGACTTCAAGACACTGGCAGACGTCCTTATCCAGGAGGTCATCAAACATGACGTGGGAGCTGAGGTACTGCCAGGGACCCCTGCCTGGCCCTGCCACAAGGGTGAAGGAGGGTGGGGGGCAAGGACAAGGGGGCAGCAGGGCACAGCTTGGAGTCTAGGATGCCCCGAGAGCCCCCCAGTGCTCAGCCCCCAGGGGTCCAGGCTGAGCCGCTCCCTTGCTCTGCCCCCAGTTCCCGGCGCTGCAGGGACATATCTTCGGGGAGGAGTCCAACAAGTTTGAGAATGGCTTGGGTGAGTGACCGACCGAGTGCTGGCGGGGCCAGGGGCTACCTGAGAGTGCCCGGGGCACAAACCTTTATCTTTGCAGGGGAGACCCTGGTGGTTCAGGTCTGTGGCACTGAGTGCGACACAGCTGCCCTCCTGGCCCGTGTCCTGGACCACAACCAGGCAGCCGCGGACCTGCTGGCAGCTGCCGTGCACCAGGAGGTGCCGCTGGAGGACCCAGCGCTGGCGGCCGTGGCTGTGGCTGTCTCACCGGAGAGCATGGCTATCTGGATAGACCCCATTGGTAAGCGTGTGCGGGCATGACCGCATCCCCCTGGCTTTGCTGAGTCCTGGGGAACTCGTGTCATATGACAACCACCTAGCCCTTCCCCGCCTCCTCACGGGCGCCTGCATCCACTGCTTCCCAGACTCTACCAACCAATACATCCGTGGCCGGGGCGACGTGGCACCTGTGGGGGGCATCTACCCGTCGGGGCTGCGATCTGCCCTGGTGCTTATCGGTGCCTATGACCGGCATTCAGGGGAGCCCGTTCTGGGCGTCATCAATGAGCCTTTCTACCGTCAGGACCCCCTCACCCACCGGTAATGGCCCGGGGCACTGGGCTGGGTTGGGGGGTCTTGGCCTGGGCTGGGATCTCAGCCCTTGCCCCTCTGCTCTGCCCCGCAGGTGGCAGGGCAAGTACCACTGGGGGGTGTCATACCAGGGCACCCGCCTGTGCTCCCTGCCGTGCCCACCGCTGCGGCCTGACCCTGCTGCAGTGCTGAGTGGCAGCGAGAAGCCAGAGGTGCAGCAGGCACTGGCTCCACTCTATGGAGGGCGGCTGCGCTTTGCCTCAGGCGCTGGTTACAAGATGCTGTGCGTCATCCTGGGCCTGGCCGAGGCCTACGTGCTCTCCGAGGGCAGCACTTTCAAGTGGGACTCGTGCGGCCCCCATGCCGTGTTGCGGGCACTGGGCGGGGGCATGGTGGACCTGGGGGCTGCACTGGCAGGCTGGCGGGCCGGCCGGCATGGCCCCCCGCCGCAGCTGACCTACCACCGGGCTGCAGGTGGCGCCGCAGGGGCTGAGCGCTGGGCTAACCACGGCGGCCTCGTGGCCTTCACACACCCTGAGCACCTGCCGGCCGTGCTGTATGCACTGGCAGCTGCTCCCGGGCTCTGAGCCCTGGCATGGGGGCTGGTGCCATGGGTCCAGGGGGCATGGTGGGGCTCAGCTGCAGTGTTGCGGCCCCGTGGGGAGCTCCTAGGTGGCCCCCAGACCAGCCCCGT
Organism: Alligator sinensis; assembly: GCF_000455745.1. NCBI lineage: Eukaryota > Metazoa > Chordata > Crocodylia > Alligatoridae > Alligator > Alligator sinensis. Next base: position 255,027 of record NW_005842812.1, on the reverse strand, counting down.
GGATCGGTTGCTCCATTAAATGCCGGTTGCCTGAAGCTTTGTGTGAGTCGTGTGTGTTGCCCCAGCCCCAGGGTAGAGACGTGGCACTGGCTTTGCCTCCCACGCAGGCTGCGCCCAGGGTTCAAACAGGCGTTGCCTTGGGACCAGGTGCATGAACACTGCCCTGATAAGGACAGGCAAGGCCCCAGCTGGTGCCCACATAGGCTTCTCCCCTCTGCCCAGTGCTGGGGTTTCCTGGTGCCCCGTGGCAGGCCCTGGGGGGCTGGGCCCAGCAGTGGCTCTTGTGGTTCTGGTGCTGGGGGGCAATCAGAGCCTGATGTATAGAGAGGGAAACTGAGGCACAGGAGGGGGTGAGTCCCTTTGGAGGCCAGGACTGGGCCTGAGCATCCTCCAAGCTCCTGTTCCACCAGGCCTCAGGAGGGAACCCCAGAGTCCTGTGTCCCAGCTCCAGCTGGAGCCGCTGGCTGCCCCCTCCCGCGCCAGCCGGGCAGCGGGCTGAGCTGGCGCTGCCTTATCACTGTCTAATCAGGTGACACCTGTGCGCAGGCGTGCCCGCCTTGTGCCCCTGCCAGTGTGTGCTCGGGGGGGCCTGGCTCTGCTCCAGCCCCTGGGCATGACCAAGCCACAGCCTCCCCTGACTGGCAACCGTGAGTCTGGGGCAGTGAGGGCGTCCCGTGGGCCGGGCCCAGGCTGGCAGCTGGAGCCAGAACCTGGCCCACAAAGGGGCTCTGTCCTGGGTAGCTGGGGGCTTTCCCGGGCTGTCTGCTGGGGAAACTGAGGAAGCGAGAGACCAAGCCACTGGCTGAAGTGACCGGCAGACCCCAGGACTCCGGGGTCCCCACATCAGCCACCCCAGGCAGCGCCCGGGGCAGGGAGCCCAGGAGTCCGGGCTCCCAGCTCGAGACTAGAGCCCGGGTCCCCTCCGCTCCCCCGACTCCCCAAGGCTCAGGACTGGAGCCAGGAGTCCCGTGCCCCCGCCCTCCGCTCCCGGAGCGGGACACACCCCGGGAGTCCCGGCTCCCCCCGCCCGGGCACAGGCGCCTGCGGGGCGCCCCCGGCCCCGGCCCCGATCCCGGCGGGGCTCGGGCTCCTTCCGGTGACTCAGAGCTGGGCCGCGGCCCCGTCACATGATTTCGCGCTCCCGCCCCGGGGAGTGACAAA
>NW_005842812.1:251583-253827 GCF_000455745.1 Alligator sinensis | reverse complement strand
GGATCGGGGCTGGGGCTGGGGCTGGGTCTGAGCGCTCCGTGCCCGCAGGTCGCGATGGCGCTGGAAAGCGGCATGAAGTGCGTCAAGTTCCTGGTGTTTTTCTTCAACTTCTTGTTCTGGGTGAGTCCGGCCCGGGATCGGGATCGGGATCGGGATCGGGATCGGGCCCTGGGGCGCGGGGGAGGCTGCGACACCCTCCCTGGCAGCTCTGCTCGCCCCCGGCTGCCCCCGGGATCGGGAGCCGGATCCTGGGGGGCGAGGCAGATCCGGGCCCGGGAGGAGGAGCCCCGGCCTGGGGGGGGGGGGGCCATGGAGGGCCCACCCCAGCCCTGGGGGGCAGGAGCTCCCGGACCCCGGGGTGGGGAAGGGCCCCCACAGGGCTGGGAGCAGCTCTTTCCTGCCCTGCCATCGTTAGGTTTCAGGGGTAACAGCCGAGCACCCGCGCTGGGTGGCAGCGTTACCTGTACCCCCACCCTGTCCCCCAGGCCGGGCAGGGGCTGGGGGTCAAAGGGCTGGGCAGGGGCAGCCCCACTGGAGCTATTTGGGGAAGTGGCAGTGGGGAAGGAGCCGGCCCTTGATCAACGGCCCTGATTGCCCAACGTGGAGGGGAAGGGCCTGGCTGGGGGGGTCTAAGGGAAACCCCGTGTCCTGGCTGGGGGGCTGGGCCGCCACGCACGGATGTGACCCCCCTCTCCAGCCCCATGGGGCTGACGTGGCCCCGGGGGTGGCACATCCTGCCTTGTACAAGAGCCAGGACCTGCCGTTATCCTCGTGCCCTTGCATATGAGGGCCTGACTACAGCCCGGCCCTGGTACTGCTGGGGGCAAAGCAGGGTCATGGCCCTGGCTGGGGGTGGGGGAGCATGACCTGGAGCCCCTTGCTTCCCCATGGCCTTGGGGACCTCTTTCCTGGGTGGGGAAACTGAGGCACAGAGGCAGGGCTGGGGCAGGATGGCAGTGGGGAGAAGGGAGGTGGAGAACCCAGGAGTCCTGGTGCTTGTTGTACCCACATGATCCCCTTCCCTCCTGAGAGGGAACCCAGGCGTCCAGCCAGCCTGGAGGAAGGGGGCCTGGCTGGAGGAAGTGGTTCCCTGGGCCAGGCTGGGCCTGCTCTCCTCCTGGGGGGCTGCTCCTTGGTAGGAGCTTGGTGCGAGGGGGGGCTGGCCTAGGGAAGCCCCCTGTCGTGTGTGTCCATCTGTCCCCCCCACCCGCCAGGCTAGCTCTGCCTTGTCCCCCTGCGGTGGCCTCTCCCAGCGGGAAGCAGGAGGAGCCGGAAGCTTTCTCCAAGCAAGCAACCGCGCCCGTCCCCCATCCCGGCCTGCAGCGCGCAGGGAAACCAGGGACTGAACCGCCTGGGGTGGCAGGCCCGGCTCCCCCCAGGGTTGCGGAGGGGGTTGGGCCCTGGGGGTGCCCCCAAGCCCACCTGTGACCTGGGAGGGGCCAGGGGGGTCAGAGTACCCCCGGGTCCTACCCCCCGGGAGGGGCAGGCGGGTGCCTGAGGGCCAGCAGTTCCTTGGAATTCCCCCGGTTTGCAGTCGCTTCCCGCACGCACACGTGTGTGCATGTGAACACACCTAGACACGCGCCGGGTGCCCAAACACACTGGACACGTGCCTGGTGCCCAAACATGCTGGACACGCACCCAGCGCCCTCCAGCTTGGGGAGCTGGCAAAGACCCCACAGAGCCCTGCTCTAATGGGGGGGATTCCCTCCCTTCTCTTTCCTCTGGTCTGTGTGGCCAGGGTGGGGTTGAACCTAGGTGTCTGGGCACGATCTCCAGGAGGGCAGGGCTGCAGTGCTTCCCCCCCTCCCCACACCCTATTGCTGTGGGTGGCCTTGCCCTCCCCAGAGGTGGGCGCATTGCAGCTCCGGGCTGGTGTCGGTTCCTGACAATTTTCCCCTCCTCCAGGTGTGCGGCATCGCCCTCGTGGGCCTCGGCATTTATGTGCAGGTGATGCTGAACAAGTCGCTGACCATGCATAACCTCTCGGCCTCGGGCCCTGCCATTGTCATCATTGCTGTTGGCGTCGTCATCTTCTTCATCTCCTTCTTCGGCTGCTGCGGGGCCTGGAAGGAGAGTTACTGCATGGTCACCACGGTGAGCGCCTGGCCCCGGGCTGCAGGGCAGGAGTGAGGGGCACTGGTGGGTCTGAGGGGGTCAGGGGGGCTGCAGGTTGGGAGTGAGGGCCACCGGTGGGACTGGGGAGGCAGGGGGCTGTGGGCTGGGTGCGAAGGGCACCAGCTT
>NW_005842812.1:245850-251552 GCF_000455745.1 Alligator sinensis | reverse complement strand
GTGGGTAGGAAGCAAGGGGCACCAGTGGGGGTGGGGGACTGCAGGTTGGGAGTGAGGAGCACTGGTGGAGCTGGGGGGCTGTGGGATGGGAGTGAGGGACACCAGTGGGGCTGCCCAGGAGAGCTCTCACCCTGCCGTGCCCTGCAGTTCGCCGTTCTGCTGACCCTGATTTTCCTGGTGGAGATCGCGGCAGCCATTGCCGGCTATGTCTTCAAGGACAAGGTGAGAGTCTCCCTGCTGGTCCCAGGGGCCTGGGGAGTCCGGGGGTTCTGAGTGGACATGTGGGGCAGGAGCCCTGCAGGGGTCCAGGTCGTGGGTGGGCAGTGCCCACCCAGGGGCATCGCCTGCTGCTGCTTCCTGACCCCCTCCCCTCCCCCAGGTGCGCAAGACACTGGAGGATGAACTGTGGAGGGAGATGCGCAACTACACCAACGACAAGCTGGTGAAGGAGGCCGTGGACGAGCTGCAGAAGCAGGTGAGGAGCGGGCAGCCGCGGGGAGGGCGGGATTGTTGCCCTCTGCTCCCAGCCCCCTCTCCCTACCCTGGGCTGGAACCCAGGACTCCAGGCCTGGTTGACCCCAGCTCTGTGCTCCTTGCAGTACATGTGCTGCGGGGCCAACAACTACACGGACTGGGAGACCATCCCCGGGTTCAAGGAGAACCAGACCGTCCCGCTGTCCTGCTGCCGGACCAACGCCACAGCCAAGTGCAATGGGCGCCCAACCCCTGACACCATCTACACCGAGGTGAGTGCCATGGTGTGGGGGCAGCCCTGCCGAGGGCTGGAGACACCCTGGTGTGGGCCGGTGGTCGGGGGTCAGAGCCCAGCCCAGGGGTCCCAACTGGGTCCATGAGCGCTGTGCCGCACCCCCCACCAGGGCTGTCTCAAGACCATGGAGGCCTGGATGAAAAAGCACATTGTGGTGGTGGCAGCTGTGGCACTGGGCATCGCCTTCTTCGAGGTAACGAGGGGGGATGGAGGCTATTGGGGAAGGGGTAGAGGGGGGCACTGGGGCACCCCTGATAGCCCTTGTCTCCATTGCAGATCCTGGGCATCGCTTTCGCCTGCTGCCTCATGAAGGGCATCCGCAGCGGCTACGAGGTCATGTAGCCGCCTCATCCCCGACCTCTGACCCCGCAAGGCTCCTGACCCCCTGCATGGGGGGCCATGGGGTCTCCTCACTCTGCCTCTCCCCTGCCAGGCCCCAGGGGTCCTGCCCTTCCCCGCCCCCCTTGCCAAACGCCCCCCTGTGGTGGGGGGCATTGCCACAGTTTTTAAGATAGGGAAATGCCACCTTGTTTTGAAAATAAAGAGGCTTCCCCTGGAGCAGCCCCTGTGTCCGCAGTCCATCCGTCCATCCACCTAGGGGGCCTGGTGCCAGTGGGGAGTGGCCTCCAGGGCTCCCCTGTGCCCCCCCCCCCCTGTTTGGGCAGCCCCCACCCCATGCCGGCCCCTGCGCCTGGGCTCATCCCTGGGCAGTGCCCACCAGCCCCCCTCGCTGCCTGCAGCAGGGTAGAACCCAGGTGTCCAGGCTCCCCGCTTCCCTCCCCCCAATTCGAGCCCATTCAACTGCTCCCTGCCCAGTGCCAGGAGAGAACCCAAGTGTCCTGCCCCCCCCGGGCCAGGTTGAGGGCACTGGTGTGGCGCCGGGAGCGAAGCCAGGCCTGGTGGGCGGGGGGGAGCTGGTTTATTGGGGGGTGGCAGGTGCCCTGCGGATGCTCCCGGCTGGCTTAGGCAGCACGGCAGCCAGCACGGCATCCACCACGCAGGCGGGCAGGTAGGAGGCAGGCAGCCACAGCAGCTTGGCATCCCAGCCGGGGCTGTAGCGGGTGCGTGGGTACTGGGCCGTCAGCGCGTGCTCCAGGCAGCCGGTCACCTTGGCCAGGTCGGGATCGCACAGCCACGCCATGATGCGCCGCTGCACCTGCAGGTCTGGGGGTGCAAAGGGAAACTGAGGCATGGGGCCCTGCTGCACCCCCCCCCCCCGTGCCTGGGCGGGAGTCCAGGCGGGCTGTGGGCCGCACTCACACTGGCGGAAGAAGTCATCCCCATAGCTGCGTCGTGTCTCAGGGTCCAGCTGCAGCCAGCACCGGCCCAGTGCCGCCTCGATACTGCCCAGGTCGGTGGCCGCTGTGCGGAAGAAGCCGGGCTCCACGATGCAGACCCGCACACCAAATGGGGCCATGTCACGCCTGTGAGCATGGTGGGGGGAATAGGGGGCAAGTGAGCCATACTGCTATGCCCAGGGGCCCCGATCTTAGGTGGGGAGGGAGGGGTGGGCACCTGAGGCTGTCGGAGAAGGCCTCAACAGCATACTTGGAGGGGCAGTAGCCGCCCCCTGCGGCTGCCAGGCGCCCAAGGACGCTGGAGATGTTGACCACGCGTCCCTGCGCCTGCTTCAGCAGGGGCAGCAGCCCCAGTGTCAGCTCCGCTGGCCCCAGTGCATTGATGGCCACCACGTGCCGCAGGTCCTCGGCCTGCAGCCACTCGGTGGGGCCCATGGGGTTGGCCACCCCCGCATTGTTCACCAGCCCGAAGAGGCCTGGGGGTGGGGTTAGGGTTAGGATTAGGGCTAGGACCCAGGGTGGTACCCCCTGCAGCAGTACCCCCTGCAAACGTGTGCCCAGCCTGGCTCACCTTGGTTGCCCACCTCGTCTTGCACCCAGGCCAGTGTGCTGGCGATGCTCTCAGAGCTGGTGAGGTCCAGCAGGCTGGTGCGCAGGCGGGGGGAGCAGGCAGCACGCAGGGCCTCACGCGCCCCAGCCGCTGCGCCAGCCGGCACCCAAAGCCCGAGTCGCAGCCCGTGACCAGCACGTGCCGGCCCATCAGGCCGGGCAGGCGCCGCCGGTCCCGCAGCAGCCAGGCGACCGCCCACAGCAGCATGCACAGTACTGCGTAGGCCCACATGGCACAGGGGGGCTGTGGGGAGGCAGGCCTGCCTGAGCCGGGCAGGGGATCCAAGTGTCCTGGATCCCAGTCCCCACCCCCGTCCCGGGCCCAGGTAGAAGGGGGATTAGCTGGGGTCAGCAGACAGAGCTGGCTGGAGGCCTGGCCCCTCCAACACCCCCAGTCCCGTGGGCCCTTTTTAGGGGCCTCTGTGCCCAAGGGGGTGCAGAGCTGTGCCCCCAACCCTTTGGTTTTGGGCTGTGCCCACGGCTGTGGCCCTTGGCTTGGTGTTTGTGGGGAGGGGGTGCAGAGGGAGCTGCTGAGAGCCCCCCAACCCCACTCGGGGAGCCAGCAGCTTCCCTGAGCCCTGCCTGGTGGGAAGTCTCCCCTCCCCAGGGCACCCAAGAGGCTCCTCTGATCGGAAGGGGGAAATGGTGTGTGGCTGTACCCACAGCTCAGGTGGGGAAAGTGAGGCACGGCCCTGGGAAGGCTTAGCCAGAGAAGCCAGGACAGAGCTGGAATCCAGGTGTCCTGGTACCCTGAGCCCCTCCCCAGCCCCTGGGGACCCCTGGACAGGACGAGGTGGGAGGCAATGAGGGGTCTCCCATAACACCCCCGCTCCCTGCCCATGCCCCACGCACCTTCCCACAGAGCCGGAGCTGGCCTGGGCTGCAGCTGCTCCCTGCTGCTGCCTGTGTCGTGCACTGAGCAAAGTCCAGGAGGCCCCGTCCACCCCCGTGGCACCGCCTCGCCCGGGCACAGGGATACCCTCCCCCTTCCCAAGGGCCAGGCGCTGCGCGGGACCCCCACCCCCAGCACCAGCTTGGTCGGATCAGCACAGCTTAGCCCAGAAAGCTCCTTTGTGCCAGTGGGAGACGGCGCCGCAGCCCCAAAACAGGATGAAGGAGATCAGCTCCCCTCACCCACCACCCTGGTGGAGACGGCTCCCAGCCCCCTCGTGCCTCAGTTTCCCCAGTCACACGTGGCTCTGGCGGGTGTGTTGAGGCCAATCTGTTTTATTCCTTTGCACGGGCCCTGCAGTGACCGCCCCCAGGCAGAGGCCAGGCCAGGGGGTCCCAGGGCCAGCTCAGGAGGCCGAAGGCTGCAGCTGCCCCTTGTAGACGTACTCCAGGGCAGTGGCAATGGTCCGCATGTCCATCTCAATGCTGCGCGCCCAGTTCTCCACGTCCCCGATCTCCTGTGGGAGACAGCGATGTCAGGGCCCTGCCCTGGGCTGCCTTCAGCCTGGGGGGACTCCCACCCCCTCCCCATGGCCCATAGGTCCCTGCAAGCATTGGGAGCCGGCCCGGGGGGCCTTGAGGACCAGACCCCCTTCCCAGGAGGAGGGGGCAGGTGAGGGACCTGGAGCATTTCCCCTGAGGCCAGCAGGAGGTGCCCCCAGCCCGGGTGTGCAGCAACTCGGGGGGAGGGGTCAGGATCCCTCAGCCCTGCCGGTGCCCCTCACTCCAGACTCATAGCCCCCTGCCCCCCCAGCCCTGCCAGTGCCCCTCATTCCTGACCTGCAGCCCCAACCCTCAGCTCTGCCAGTGCCTCTCACACCCAACCCGCAGCCCCCTGTCCTGCAAACACAGAGCGCACTTATGCAGCCCCTTGCACATGGGGATGGGGGTGAGGGGGGCCTCTGGGCCCCCAGGTTTGGCAGGGCCAGGGAGATTCCTAGGGCTGAGCTCAGCCTGCTTCTGTCCAACCATCCCGTGCGGGCACTGGGGCCAGGAACTGTGCTGGGAAGTGCCTTGGACCCCCACCAGTAGACAGTGCTGGCCCCACAGTGTGCCTCATGCCAGGCTTGGGAGGACCACTGCAGCCAGGCACCCATGGCTGCCCCTGACCTTGAGGGCCTGGTTGAAGTTCTCCACCATGCTGATCCACTGGCCTGTCTGCTTGGCGAACTGGGCAGCCTGGAACTGTAGCGTCTTCACCTCGTGGTCCAGCTTCCTCTGGTTCACGTAGGCCTGGGCCACCCTGTGGTGGGGGCATGGGGCCGCTCAGCAGGGCCGGGAGTGCCCAGAGCCCTGTGCTGGGCCCCGGGACGCTCCCACACCTCCGGGGCCCGTGGGCAGCAGGCAGGGCAGGAGACCCAGGTTTGGCCCTGGCACGTTGCAGGCCCGCAGCTAGGCTGGGTGCCTGGCGGGTCTGTGCTCTGCCCCCGCCCCAGGATGTCGGTGAGCTGAGACCTGCCGTGCTCGTGACACGCTTGGCCCTGGTGCTTACCCCACGTTCAGGTGGTCGACCAGGGCCTCAGTCAGGCAGGTGGCGGCTGCGATGGCCTCCCTCCGGCGCCGCTCTGCAAGGGAAGGCAGCTCAGCACGGGTGGGGGGCGGGCTTGGGCACAGGACGCCTGGGTTCCCTTCCTGGCACCACCTGGGACTGAGGCATGGCTGCTGCAGCTAGCAGCTTCCCGCATCCCAGGATGATGTCACAGGGAGGGCCATGAGGTCATCCTGCATCTGCATGAGGTCACTGGGCAACACCCTGAAGACCTCCCTGCCCCTGGGGCTTCCCCAGGGAAGCCTGTCACACGCCCCCGCTGATTGACAGCCCCCGGAGCCAATAAGAAGCAGCTGTGCCCAGCAGGGCGGGAGGAGGGTTGCTGGGCAGGGAGTTGCCATCGGCATCACTGCTGATTGACAGCTCCCGGACCCAATAAGAAGCAGCTGTGCCTAGAAGGGACAGGGGGTTTCGGGGAGGGGGACCCCGGCTCGCCCCCGCGCACCTTGCAGCTCCCTGCGCTCGCTCTGCTTGGCCTGGTGCTCCTTCAGCAGCCGGGACAGCATGGCTGCGGCTGCTGCTGCTG
>NW_005842812.1:244398-244706 GCF_000455745.1 Alligator sinensis | reverse complement strand
GGGGTCGACGAGGCTGGGGGGGCCCGGGGTCCCCGGGGCAGAGTGGACACGGGGTCCCCGGGGCTGGGTGGACGTGGGGACCCGGGGCAGAGTGGGCACAGGTCCCCGGGGTAAGGTGCACATGGGTCCTCGGGGCAGAGTGGACACGGGGTCCCCGGGACAGAGTGGACACGGGGTCCCCGGGGCTGGGTGGACGTGGGGACCCGGGGCAGAGTGGGCACAGGTCCCCGGGGTAAGGTGCACATGGGTCCTCGGGGCAGAGTGGACACGGGGTCCCCGGGACAGAGTGGACACGGGGTCCCCGGGGC
>NW_005842812.1:238421-243390 GCF_000455745.1 Alligator sinensis | reverse complement strand
TCCCGCGGGACCCCCGCCTCCCCTGAACCTGCTCCTGTATTATTCATCGGAGCCCGGAGAGTTGGGAGCTGCTGAAATCGATGCCCGGACGCAGTCCTGGGGGGAGGGCCCCAGCACCGGCCCCAGCCCCAGCCTGGAGGATGTGATGCAGCCACCTCTGGGGAGGGGCAGGGGAGTGCGCAGTATAACGGGCGGGAGGGGGCAGGTGTCCCTCTGGGCTCGTGTCCGGGGTGGGGGATGTAGGGGGCTAGGCGCTGCCCGCATCCAGCTGGTGACTCAGGGCGACGTGGGCCACGGGGAATGTGCTGGGCACCCGCTCCCTGCCCCCCCACCCTTTGTTGGCTTCTGCCCCCCCCACGGTGCCCAGCTGCCAACACCCACTCGGATTCCAGGCCCCAGCTGCCTTCCCTCAGCCAAGCCCAGAGTTGTGAGCTTCCTTGGGGCAGTGCCCTGGCTGTATGTATCCCATGGGGGTCACTGCCCCCGACGCTGAGGATCCTGGTGCAGGAGTTGGCGGGGAAAGGACTGGGCATTCCCGGGCACAGGCGTGGGCATGGCGTTGCTTATGTGTGTGTGTGGGTATATGTGCATGACACATCTGTGTGCACACCCATGTGCACAGCACATCTATATGTGTGCATGCCCATATGCACAACAATCTGTGCATATGGGCATGCACCCAGCAGGCTGCATCTGCCTGGAGTGTATGTATGTCTGGGGCGTTCCCCCCCCCTGCCCCCAGCAACCACCCTGGGCCTAGGAGCCCCCTTCTTCAAAGACCCCTGCCCAGCCCCAGGCCCCGATCCTGGCGCGGGGGGTGTTGGCTGGGGCAGGATGCTGAGGGAGTCACTGCCCCATCACTAACCTCCGATGACCCTGGCTCAGGTCCCCTTCCCTTTGCTCCCCCTCAGGGGGATGGGGCAGGGCAGGTAGGCCCAGGCTGGCCTCCCCGCCCTGGGGTGGGGGCTCTGGGGGAGCAGGGGGGTCACTGGGGTCAGGCTTGGGGCTGGGCAGGGGACAGCGCCCGGGTTCTCCAGCACCTTGGGGGCAGGATGGGAGGGGGGTTGGAGGTGCAGGGGTCCCATCCCCCTGCTTGGTCCTTCTTTGGGCATGTTGCTGCTGTCCCACCCTGGCGCGGGTTATTCTGGGTGAATTCCAGTTTATTTTTACCCGCTCAGTCCCAGCCCCAACGCGCCAACGCTTTCCCACCTCCCTGGGGGTCCAGCAGGGCCTGGGGGGTCTGCGCAGCACCCCCAGTCTCAAGCTCTTTGGGGCGTGTGCATGTGTGTCCGCATGTGTGGGGCAGCCTGCTTCTGCTCCTGGCCCCTCTCTCACTCCTGGCCTGAGAGTGGGGGGGTTGGGAGGGGCAGTTCCCGCCCCCAGGGGAGCCACCGCTCCCTGTTCCCAGAGTTGGGCCCGTCCCAATCCCCGGCCTTGGCCATGGCTGTGGAAAAATCCCTGTCCAAGAGCCGGAGCATCCGGTGGGGCTGGAATGTGGGGCGGGGAGGGGCGAGCCCACCCCTGCCCTACCCTGCCCCAGGGGCCTGGCCCCGCCAGCATGGGGGGGCTGCCTGGGGGGGCCGTTCTGGACTGGAGTGGAGGCCAGGGGGTGGCTGAGGTGGGGGGCTCCTGCAGAGCTGGATTGGGGCCTGTCGGGCCTTGCACACGCTTGTGCATGGGGGAGTTTGCACACCCACATTGTGCACACATGCACACACAGTCACTCTGCCCCCATGTGCCTGTGCACATGGGTGTTTGCATTCAAGTACATGCATGTGCATGCACACGCAGCCTCCCCTACCCATGTCTGTGCAAACGGGGTGTTTGCACGCCCATACCTGAGTGCACATGGACTTGCACACACAAGCCCCGTCACATGCCTGTGCACACAGGTGTTTGCATTCATGTACATGGGTGTTCATGCACACACAGCCTGTGCCCATGGGTGTTTCCATGTGTGCTCATACGTGAGCGGGCCCACGCCTTTGCACGTGTACGCAGGCACTCTCCTTCCCTCTCAGCCCCACCGTCCCGCCTGGGCCTTGATGCAGCGTGACCTGGGTGCGGGGGTGTGAATTCCAGGCTGGGGGAGGGCAACAGCTGCACATGGGCGGGGGCGGGGAGGGGCACGGGCGATGGAAACGGCACAGGCTGCATGTGCTCGTGCGGGCCAGCCAACACATGTGCCCCAGGCGTGTCCGTGCTCCCATCCATGATGCAGCCTGGGGTCTTGTGGCGCTCATGCTGGCGCAGGGGGAGGTGGCTCTGGGGAGTCCCTGGGAGTCTGATGTGGCCCCGTCCCCCTGCAGGCTGCTGGTAGGGGCCCCACAGGCACCAGCCTTCCCGGGCCAGGGGGCAAACCGGACCGGGGGCCTCTATGCCTGCCCGCTGACCCACGAGCCCGATGACTGCTGGCGTGTGCCCATCGACCAGGGAGGTAGGGGCTGGGGGGGGTTAGAGGGGCTTTAACATCCCCTGCTGGTGCTGCGGACATGATCCTGCCCTTGGCACTGTGGGAGTGGGGCCCTGATCCTGATCCTGAATCCTTGTGAACATAGGGGGAGGGTTCACCCTTCCCTGCTGGGGCAGGCAGCCAGGTACAGACAGGCCCCGATCCTGCCCTTGGGAAGGGAGAGTGGGGGTCCCAATCCTGCCCTCAGGCACATGGGGGTGGGGGGAGGGGGGTGTCACTGCTATTTGATGTCACTGCAATGGGGCTCAAGATCGGGGGGGATGAAGATCCTTGCTGGAGGGCAGGAGGGGGTGGGTCTGCCCGACTGACCGTGCCCTCCCCTTCCACCCAGCGGACCTGCAGAGGGAGAGCAAGGAGAACCAGTGGCTGGGTGTCAGCGTGCGGAGCCAGGGCCCCGGGGGCAAGATCGTGGTCAGTGCATGGGGGGGTTGTGGGGGGCGAGGCTGGGGGCTGCTGGGAGCCAGGAAGCCTGGGTCCTCTGGTGCTGGGAAGGCTGGAGCTGGGGAATGCCGGGACACCTGAGTTCTCCACCCGGCTTGGGAAGGGGAGTGCGCTGCAGCAGTTTGGGCTGGCAGGAGAGGCCTCCAGGACACCTGGGTCCCTTCCCAGCCGTTTCTCGAGGGCCCAGGTTGGGGGTGATAGTGACCACGGGCTGGGGTCCCGCAGGCGTGCGCCCACCTGTATGAGGCGCGGCACCGCGTGGGGCAGGAGCTGGAGACGGGCGATGGCGTGGGACCTGGCTGCTGGCGACTGGACCTTCTGCCAGGGGCGGCCCCAGGGCCACGACCGCTTCGGGCTGTGCCAGCAGGGCCTGGCCGCCGGCTTCTCCCCCGACCGCCGCTACGTGCTCTTTGGCGCGCCTGGCACCTACAACTGGAAGGGTGAGGCGGGGGGGGGCGCAGACCCCCCCTCCATGCTGGAGGTGCATGCTGGCAGGGGGTGGGCTGATGCCAGTCATTGTGCCAACTGTTGCCAGGGGTCCTTTCTCTCTCCAGCCACCTTCCACCAGGCCTGATGCTGGATCCCTGGCCCCCACTCCAAGCCATGCCGGACTCCCCCCCTTGCCCCCCAGTTAACGCCCCCCAGTCCCGGGACTAACGGGCGCTTGTTGCAGGGACGGTGCGGGTGGAGCGCTGCAACCAGAGCACCCTGGACCTGGGGCTCCTGGACGACGGGCCCTACGAGGCCGGGGGCGAGAAGGAGCAGGACCCCTCACGCATCCCCCTGCCCGCCAACAGCTACCTGGGTAGGGGGGCCGGGGCCCCCGGGTGCTGGGAGCCCCCCCCCGCCCTGCCCCCCGCCCAAAGGTCTGCAGCTGGGAGCAAATGGGGAATAGATGCAAGGGGCGGAGGCCCAATCCTGACTCTGTCTGTCTCCCTGTGTGTCCGGGCCGGCCCCGCAGGGCTCTTGTTTGTGACAAATGTTGATAGCTCGGACCCCGACCAGCTGGTCTATAAAACGCTGGAGCCGTCCGAGCAGGGGCCAGGGGCCAGCGCCGACGTGGCCCAGAATAGCTACCTAGGTTGGTACCCGTGAGGCCCCCCCACCCCGGCCTGTGTCCGTGTGTCTGTCCCTGCCCTGTGGTGACTGCTCCCGGATCCATTCCCCCCACCACTGCCACCTTGCCCAGTTTCTAGCATGTGTGTGTGTGCATGTGCATGTCTGTGTGTGTGCATGTCCGTGTGTGTCCCCGCATGTGTGCATGTCCGTGTGCATGTGCATATCTCCCCAGGCTTTAGGAGAAGGGAGAGGAAGCCAAAGCTCCTCCTCCCTGCTTTGCAGCCGGCTTGGGGAGGTGCTGATCACTTGCCCCCCTGCTCCCAGCCCTCTGGCAGGGAGGGGCAAGTCCTCTGCATACCCGTACACATGTGCACGCACATCTCCTATGTATGTGCGTGTGCACTTGGCGCACACGCCCCTGTGAACCTGCATGCAGATTCTGGGCCCTGGATGGGCGTGCATGCATGTACACAAGCGTGTACACATGCACGCACACACACAACCTCCCTGCATACATGCATGTGCACTTGCACACGCATCTCTCTCTGGGCTTGCACACAGACACCTGCCTTGGACTGGCATGTACACACATGCACACCCCTCCCCGCTTACATCTATGTGCATGGGTGTACTGCGATTCCAACCCCTCATTGCACATGCAACTCATGTGTGCACACCTCCTGCCCTTCCCTGTAGACATGTGTAGTCCCTGGCACATGGGATCTGTGGGCACCAGGGACCACAATCTCCCTGTGCGGCATGGTGGGCACCAGGCATGCTCCAGGCTCCAGCCTGTCCCTGGAGTCTCTCCTGGGGGACACTGGGATCTCCTGGGGGGGGGGGGGGGGGGTGAGGACACTCGGGCTGCCGGAGCCTGGCCCAGCCTGGTGCTGCCTGTGCCGTGTGTTGCATGTTGCGTGGCTGCTGTGCCATGTTTGAGGGGGTTGCACAGCTCCTGCATGCTGGGGCGATACTGTCTCGCCCCCTTTCTGGCTG
>NW_005842812.1:237713-238277 GCF_000455745.1 Alligator sinensis | reverse complement strand
CTGCTGGGCAGGAGGGCCTGTCTCCTTCCCCCCACAAAGCACAGGGCAAAGGGCCCTGCCCTCCCCCCCATAAATCCTGGGGGGGCACATATGCACCTGGCTCTAGATCTCAATGACCTTCCTGCCCCCGTGACCCACAGACCACCCCTGCCAGATGGGACCCAGGTGTCTGGGCTCCTGACCCCACCGCCCCTAACCCCTAGACCTCCTGCCCTCCAGCACTGGGAGGAGGAGGACCCAGGAGTTGGGGCTCCTGACCCCACTGCCCCCAACCCCCCAGACCTCCTGCCCTCCAGCACTGGGAGGAGGAGGACCCAGGCCTCCGGGCACCCACCCCATGCACCCCAGTCCAGCGACAGGACTGCCTTGCCTTTCCAACCCGGCTACTCCGGTGGGGACCAGTGCTCCCGGGGCCACGGACCGGAGTCCCCCAGGCCACGTTCCTGCGAGTGCTGAGCAGACAGACAGAGGATGGGTGGGTGGGCCACCGGAGCAGCCGTGGTGGGTGGGGGGAGGCTGGAAGGAGCCCGAGAGCAGCCCCTGACCCTGGTGGGGGAGGGGGGA
>NW_005842812.1:233968-237650 GCF_000455745.1 Alligator sinensis | reverse complement strand
GGGGGGGTGACTCTGATCTGGGAGTGACCCCCTGCATCCCCTCAGGCTTCTCCCTGGACTCGGGGAAGGGGCTAACGCGGGCACAGGAGCTGAGCTTCGTGCCAGGCCCCCCCCGTGCCAACCACACGGGCGCCGTGGTCCTGCTGCGCCGCGACGCCCTCAACCGCCTGGTGCCCGAGGCCCTGCTGCCTGGCGAGCAGCTCACCTCTGCTTTCGGCTATGCCCTGGCCCTGGCCGACCTCAACAGCGACGGGTGAGCTGGGCGTGGGCAGGGCCGGGGCAGGGGCAGGGGCAGAGCTGGGTCTGACCCTCCTGCAACTCTTCCCATGCCAGCTGGCTGGACCTGGTGGTGGGGGCCCCCCACTTCTTCGACCGGCACCGGGAGCTGGGCGGTGCTGCCTACGTCTACATCAACCCCAGCGGGCGCTGGGAGGGTGCTCGGCCCCTGCGCCTCAATGGCCCCCCTGGCTCCATGTTCGGCGTCGCTGTCGGGGCCCTGGGTGACCTCAACCAGGATGGCTTTGAGGGTGAGCGGAGGGGGCAAGGGGATAGTTTTGAAGGGAGGTGTTGGGCAGAGTCCCTCTGGAAGGAGAAGGGGAAGGGGCGGGTGTACACCTGAGTGTGCACACGTGTGTGTATGCATGATGCAGGCATGACTTGGTGCAGAGGGTTGTATTGTGATATGGGTGTGCACGTGTGTGTGTGTGTGTGTGTGTGTGTGTGTGTGTGTGTGTGCATGTGAGGTGCAGGCCAGGGCCCCATGTGCACAATATTGGCTGGTGTGTGTTGGTGCAGGGGGTCTGGGCTTGGTGTGGCAGGGTGTGCATGTACGTGCAGGTGTGTGCACGCATGATGCAGGGCAGGCACCTGTATGCACAATATTGGCTGGTGTGTGTTGGTGCAGGGAGGTTGGGGCTGGCATGGGGGCGCATGCACATATATGCAGGCATGTGCATGTGTGATGTAGGCTGGGTGCCCATGTGCACAGTTTTGGCTGGTGTGTGTTGGTGCAGGGGCTAGGCGTGGGGGTGTGCACGCATGATACAGGCCAGGGCCCCATGCACACAGTGTCAGCTGGTGTGTGTTGGTGCAGGAGGACCAGGCTCAGCGTGGGGGCGCATGCACATGTGGATGCGTGAGGCAGGCCAGGTCCCGTGTGCATGATGCCACCGGGCCTGCACTGGTGTAGGTGGCTCGGACCAGGCGTGGGAGGCATGTCTGTGCGTGTGCTTGCACTCATGCGTGTGCCGGGCCGGCTCCTGCCTTGCAGACGTGGCTGTGGGAGCCCCCTTTGATGGTGCCGGCAAGGTCTATATCTACCACGGCAGCAGCCTGGGCATCGTCACCAAGCCGGCGCAGGTGAGGCGTGGGGCGCAGCCCTGCCACGTCCTGCCCCAAACCCGCCACTTCCTTCCCCAAACGGCCCCTGACTCTGTCCACTGGCTGCAGGTCCTGGATGGGGAGGCTGTCGGCATGACGACCTTCGGCTACTCGCTGTCGGGGGGCCTGGACGTGGATGGGAACGCGTATCCCGACCTGCTGGTGGGCTCGCTGGCTGACACTGTGGCCCTGTACAGGTGAGACCCTCTGGCACTGGGCATTGCATTGTCGGCCGGGCTCTGGAGGACTGGGTGGGGTTGAGGTGCCAGCCCGTGGCTGCCTTGCAGAGCCCGGCCCGTCATCCACGTGTCCCGAAGCATCACCCTGGAGCCCCCGAACATTGACTTGGAGCGCGAGACCTGCCGAGGGCATCCGGGCATCTGGTGAGTCCCCTCCTGCCCCCCCGCGGCCCGAACGCCTGGCTTCTCTCCAGCTGGGGGATGGGAGGCAGAGCTTGTGGGTCAAGGGCAGGGAAGGGAGGGGGTTGGGAGCCCCCCAGGACTCCTGCGTTCTTTCCTCAGCCGGGCCGGTTCTGCGCTGGGGGGTGAGGGTGGAGTTGGCACAGGCTGATGTGTTGGGGAGGGGGGGTCTGGCATGCTTGGGTGGGGTTTGACATGTCTTGTGGGGGGGGGGGCTGCCCCCCCTCACGCTGGCCCCTCTTTGTGCCCCCACTGCAGCGTGGATGTGCGCCTTTGCTTCAGCTACACGGCCACCCCCACCAGCTACAGCCCCCACGTCAGTGAGTCTTGGGCACCCCTGGGGGGGTCCCTGCCATGCTGCCGCACAGGGAGGGTGTGAACGGCCCTGGAGAGCCCACATTCCACCCCAGAGGTGGCTGCATCCATGGGCCAGGGGCTTGGCAGCCCCACGGAGCCAGGGCACTCACGCTGCTTCCCCCCTGCAGCACTGGAGTACTTGCTGGAGGCCGACGCGGACCGGCGGCAGCTGGGCCGGATGCCGCGTGTGGCCTTTCCCCAGCGGCGCCCCACGGACCCCGAGCACCGTCTCTCGGGTGAGGTGGAGCTGCCGGGACAGCGCGCCCGTGTCTGCGTGGACTCCACCTTCCAGCTCCAGGTGAGGCCTGTGCCCTCCCCTGTGCCCACACCACCCCCATGCACCTGCCACGGGCCCCACACATGTGCGTGTCTCCCTGTGTGCGCGTGTGCATGTGCCTTCACTGCATGCATGTGCATGGGCAATGCACTCGCCTGCAGCCCCTCGTGCACGTGCCCAAAGCCCTTGCATGGATGTGCAGACAGGTGCATGTCCACGCGTGTGCATAGCCCTGCACACACATGCACTTGCTCACGTGCCCAGTTCCCCTGTGCCAGCCCCTCAGCTCAGCCTCACTCTGTGCCCGCAGGACAACATCCGTGACAAGCTGCGGCCGATCGCCGTGGTGCTGAGCTACAACATCAAGCTGGCCCGCAGCAAGCGCCAAGCCCCTGGTGCTGCTCTGCCCCCGCTCCCGCCTGTGCTCAGCGCCCAGCAGCCCAGCATCCAGCGGGCACAGGTACATCTCTCCTTCCAGCCAGCCCCCACCTCATCGCAGCCATGCCAGGGGCTGGGGGGTGCAGGGAGCTGATGGGTTTGCCCCAGAGGGGGGCAGGGGGCAGCTTCTCATTGCACAGCTGATGCCCCCCAGGTGCATTTCCTGCGGCAGGGCTGCGGGGAAGACAAAGTCTGTCAGAGCAACCTACAGCTGGAGGCGTGGTTCTGCTCCCGCACGGGGGACGCCGACTTCCTGCCCCTGCCCAGGTGAGGGGGAGGATGGGTGTGCAAGGCACACAGAGGTATGCATAGACCTGTGCACATGCTCACACATGTACAGGTACCTGATCTGTGTGCACACACTTGATGCAGATGTGTCCATGCGTGCAGATGGGCATAGACTTGTGCACACGTGTGCAGCGCAGACACATGTACACTCAGGCAGATGTGCACGCACAGACCAGTGCAAACTGGCATGTGCACACATGCAGGCACAGGCCCCTGTGCACAAGTACAGTGCATTGCTACTTACACATGCATACATGCGTGCAGACGTACGCCGAGCCACGCACACGCCTGCAGGCAGACATGGGCACACGCGCAGGCCCACATGCACACGTGCACATATGTGTGCAACGCACTTATCTTGGGATGGTTTGCACACACACATGGACATGCAGGCAGATGCATATACATGTGTGTGCGCACAGCCCTGCACGGACATGCACTCACTCACATGCAGGCACCCCCAGCCCTGCACCTCTGACCCCGCTGCTGGTCCAGCCTGTGGCTTCGGGTTTAAATCCCATTG
>NW_005842812.1:231310-233893 GCF_000455745.1 Alligator sinensis | reverse complement strand
TGCGGGGCTGCGGGCGGGCAGCGAGGCCGATGGCACGGCCATGTTCGCCATGACCGACCAGAAGGACGTGGCCCTGGAGATCCACGTGACCAACATGCCCTCGGACCCAACCAAGCCGCAACGTGATGGCGACGATGCCCATGAGGCCTTGCTCACTGCCACCTTCCCATCCGCCCTGCTGTATGCCAGCGCCCGGCCCTACGATGCCCGTGCGCCCCCTGGCATGGTACAGGCTCGGGGCTGGGCACGGGGTGGGGAGCTGGGGCTGGGTACAGAGAAAGGAAAGGGTCTGGGGGCTGCATATAGGAATGGGCGGGGGTTGTGGGGGACAGATTTGGCATGGGGGGTACAAGAGTTGGGGCTGGCCATGGGGCAGGGAGGTCTTGCCCCCACGGCTCCACTCTGCCCCCACAGGAGAAGCCAGTCTTGTGCCAGTCGAATGAGAATGGGTCACAGGCCGAGTGCGACCTGGGCAACCCCATGAAGCGCGGTGCTCAGGTGGGTGCCAACCTTGCCCCGACCCCTCTCCCCTGACCCCTGACCCCCGAGCCTTGACCCCTGCCCCCTGCACTCCTCCCAGGTGCGGTTCTACCTCATCGTCAGCACCTCGGGCATCACCCTCGAGACCACAGAGCTGGAGGTGCAGCTGCAGCTGAGCACGTGAGTGCCCGCAGCGGGGTCAGGTGGGTCCCTGGAGGTGCCCCGGGGCTTGACCCGTCCTGACCCCCCTCTCTCACAGGATCAGCGAGCAGCCAGGGCTGCAGCCGGTGCTGGTGCGGGCGCGTGTGGTCATCGAGCTGCCCCTCTCCGTCATCGGGTGAGTGCCTGGAGCCGGGAGGTTTGGAGGGGGCCGGGCTGGGGGGTTGGGAAGGCGCCTTCTGATCCCAGCCGCTGCCCCGCAGCACGGCCAACACGGCGCAGCTCTTCTTCGGCGGGACCGTGCGGGGCGAGAGTGCCATGAAGCACGAGAGCCAGGTGGGCAGCGCCATCCAGTACAACGTCACGGTGAGTTGAGCAGGAGCCTGGACACCTGGGTTCCTTGCCTGCCACGCTCCGTGCCTCAGTTTCCCCGAGTTGGGGATGTCCCCCCTGCCAAGGGCTCAGGGTCTGAACTTGCCCCCCCACTGCACCAGGTCTCCAACCAGGGCCAGTCGCTGCGGACGCTGGGCTCAGCCTTCCTCAACCTCCAGTGGCCACACGAGACCCCCAACGGCAAGTGGCTGCTGTACCCTGTGCGCCTGGAGCTGCAGCCCCACGCGGGGCCACGCGTGGCCTGCAGCCCTGCCACCAACCCCCTGCAGCTAGCGCGGGTAGGTGGCCCCTGTCCCCTCCACTCCTCCCCCAGTCCCCCCTCCTCTGACCCCCTCCTGCCCACAGGAGACCCCTGGCCGCAGCCGGCGGGCAGCCGAGCCCCCAGAAATGCCCCCCAAGACGCCCCAGCGCCGGCTCCTGCCTGCAGAGAGGAGGAAGAACATCACCTTGGTGAGTGCAGCCCAGCCCCCCACCACACACATTTGCAGCTGCTTCTGGGGGGCATCATGTTCCCCCCAATCTCCTTCACGCCATGTCTCCATGCCAGGACTGTGCCCACGGCACCGCGCGCTGTCTGGTCTACCAGTGCCCACTGCACAGCTTCGACCGTGCTGCCACACTCAAGGCCTGGGGGCGCCTCTGGAATAGCACCTTCCTGGAGGTGAGACCCCCTCCTGAGGTGCGGGGCGGGGGGTGCTAAGCTGCTGGGTGGGGTGCTGAGTGCTGCCCCTCCTCCAGGATTACCTGTCTGTCACCTCCGTGGAGCTCATCGTCCGGGCCAGTGTCACTGTGAAATCCTCTGTGCGCAACTTGGTGCTGAAGGACGCGGCCACCCAGGTACCACCGTGCCCCCTCCTCGCTCTCCGGGATCCCCCCAGCTGCCCCCTGACCCCTGTGCTGCCTCCTCCCCAGATCCCGGTGACCATCTACCTGGACCCGAGCGTGGCAGGCGCCCGGGCCGTGGCCTGGTGGATCATCCTGCTGGCTGTGCTGGCCGGCATCCTGCTGCTGGCCCTGCTGGTCGCTGTCCTCTGGAAGGTGAGTGGGGGGTATGGGATCCCCCCCATGCCACCCTGGCGGCATCCAGCCCCTTGCCCAGGCCACAGCAGGTGGTGTTTGGGGGGTGTCTCTGTGCCTGGCCCCCTCCCTGGGCAGCGTCTCAGCTTACCCTGCTCCATCCCCACTCCCAGTGTGGTTTCTTCCGGCGCGGTGCCCACGACCCGCCCTACGCCACCAGCTACTACCGGGCGCACCTGGCGGTGCAGCCCTCCGATGCGGAGAAGCCATAGGGGTAATGGCCCGGCCTGCCCCGGGTGTGCACGCGTGTGCTGTGCTGTGTTGGAGGGTCATTTTTGGCGTGCAACGGGACGTCCCCATGGGTTGTGCCTGGGCACCATGCCCGGGGGGGGTGCACCAGGGAAGGTCTCGGTGCAGCCCCTGAGGTCTCTGCTCCCTGCCCTGACTCCCCTCCTCTTCCTTCCCCCCAGCTGGGCTTTTTCAAACGGGCGCGGGCCCGGCCGCCCGCAGTGCCGCGGTACCAGGCAGTCAAGA
>NW_005842812.1:228728-231213 GCF_000455745.1 Alligator sinensis | reverse complement strand
TAGCCCCCCCAGCCCGGGGCGGGGGCAGCATGGACCGGGGGGGGGCGGTCTGCATGTGGCAGAGGGGGCCCTGCAAGCATCCACACCCGGGCAGAACTGGGCCTGCTGGAGAGGTGTCCTGGCCCCCACCACGACAGGGACTCTTTTGAGGTGGGGGGTCCAGCCCCATTGCTGGGAAATGGCTATGAATGGAAATAAAGGGGACCTCCGCCCCGCCTGCTAGAGCGACTCTGTCCATCTGTGCCTTGGCAGGCCTGTCTCTGATGTTGGGGTCTCGGGGGCCCCCACCCCCACCCCCGCCCCAGCCCCAGCCCCCGGGAATTACCCCCCGCAGCCCAGCCTGGGATTGCCACCCCCACAAGACCCCTGAGCCGCAGTGCAGGACTCCTGTGGTCCCCAGGACCTGGTTTATTTATGCACTGCTACAGCAGAGGTTTCCATGGGGGGAGCCCGGAGGCCTGGGTTGCCTCCAGCTTGGGGTGGGACATGGGGTCTCCGGGGGAGTTTAGAGGAGGGGGGCCTGGGACCCCAGACACCTGGCTTCCACCCCTGGCTGTGGCAGAGGGGTGGGGTGGTCAAAGCAAAGGGGCCTGGGGCCCAGGAGTCTCCCAGCACCAGCTCCGTGCCTCAGTTTCCCCAGAGTCCTTACATGGTGGGGAGGCGGCCATGGTTCAGCTTGAGCCGGGGATGAGGCAGGGGGTTCACCCCCCCATGGGCTACTGGCCCTGGAGGAAGGAGGTGTGGCAGGCAGCGGTCACCATGGCGACGAGCGTGGTGTACTCCTGGAAGTCAATGCTCTTGTCCCCGTCCGCGTCCAGGTCCCTGAAGAGCCGCTCCAGGGTGTTGGGGTCACGGATCTCCTGCGGCGAGGCCGGGGTGGGTTAACAGGGCGGGGGGGGGGGGAATGCAGCTGGCTCTGGGGTGGGCCAGGGGGCACCTACCTGCACGAACTGGGGCAGCTCCCGGTTGACCAGGGCTTTGAGATCCGCCTTGCGCAGCCGGCCACGGCAGCCCGAGTAGGTGTGGAAGACCCGCATGATGGAGACCAGTGCCTGCTCCAGTGCCGTCAGCGCCACGCTGCAGGCGGGGGCACGGGGTGAGGGGGATCTCCCTGCACGGTCCACTGGGACCCCCTCCCCACCAGGGGCTGCCGGTGTCTAGGAGGCCCCTAGGTCAGAGGTCACTCACTAGAGCTCCCTAAGCGCTAGTCATCATCCCCCCCCTCCCCCCAGGATCCACCCCAGAGCCAGCTGCACGCCCGCTGGGCTAAAGGCCCGGAGCAAAAGCGGGGGGCGCAGAGCCCCGGGATGGGGGCTGCGCCACGTCCCTGCCGCTTACCTCTCCTGCGGGTGGCAGGCCATGTCCCGCGGCCGTGGAACCGCCTGTGCGCCCCGGTCACTGCCCAAAGCAAATGGCCTCGGCACCGCGCGCTGCCTGCCGGGGCGATGCCATCTTGCCCGCCCGCCCCCCCAGACTAAAAGCCCTGGGAGGCTCTAATGGGGCCAGGGCCATTAGCAGATGGAGCCCAGATGGCTCCGTCCATCCGGAGCGGCCCCCGCAGGAGCCGGCTGCCGGGAAGCCCGGGTGGGGGAGGGGGTGGGGGCCTGGAACTGGAGAGGTTAGACCAGGGGCTGGGTGCGAGAGCACACCTGCGATTGTGCGTACACCTGCGTGCACCTGGTGTGCACGCTGACACCTGTGCATGCACTTGCATGTTCCTTCCTGTGCGTGGGCATGTGTGCATGTCTGTGTGGGTGCGTGTGTGTGCACGCACCTGTGCATGAGCATCCACCTGGGTGTGTGTGTGCACGTGTGCATGCCTGCGCCTCTGCCTACACCCGTAGGCATGTGTTTGTGGCGTGCGTGTGCATGCACAGAGGCGTGTGTTTGTGCCTGTGTGCGTGTGCGTATGAGGGGTGACTGGGGGCTCCTGGCCCCTTTTGCTTCCTCCTGGGGCCCTGGCAGCGGCACACGAGGGTGCACCTCATGGGGGTGCACCAGAGGCCACCTGCAGCCCTAGGGATACGGGGGGTGGGGGGATGGGGGTGTTCTGGAAGCCCCGTTGCCATGGTAATGATCCTGTTGCCACGCCGCTGCATCAGGTTGCTATGGCAATGGCGGGGGCAGCTTCTGGGGGCTGCTCCCCTGCAGGACCCCCGAGCCGGGCCAGTTGCGAGACTCAGCTTCCTGGCCCCTGCCGCGCCCCATAGAAAAATGGCGACCCCCAGAGAGGCACCGAGCTGGGCTGGGCAACATGGCGGCGCCCAGGGAGAGAACCCGGAAGTAGCTCCTCTCTTCCTGCCAGAGACCCGGAAGTGGTTCCTCGTCCCTGGCGGAGCAGGAGCCGACGCTGCCGGGAATGGTGGGTCCGGACCCCTGGGTTGTCTCCTGGCCGGGGGAGGGGGTTTGGGACCCCGCACGCCTGGGCTTTCGACCAGTTTGGGGGGTCTCGGAAGCGCAGGCGCCCGGGCGCTGGCCCAGTTCC
>NW_005842812.1:218851-228146 GCF_000455745.1 Alligator sinensis | reverse complement strand
CTGGGAGCCTCTCCGGGCTGTCTGCAGGATGGCGGGGGCGGGGTTCTGCCCCCCTCCCGACCCTGCTACTGGCTTTGGCCCTCGGCAGGTCTCCAAATCCATCTCGGCGCCTGTGGCGCCGAGCCCGGTGCCGACCCCCAGCCTGGCCAAGCGGATGAAGAAGAGCAAGCAGCCGCCACAAGTGACCAAGGACCTGGGGCGCTGGAAACCTGCTGACGACCTGCTGCTCATCAACACTGTGCTGCAGGTGACGGGGCGGGGAGGAGGCTCTGGACAGGCCGTGAGGTCCTGCCCCAGATGGGGCAGCGTTTCAGGGGCAAGGGTGGGGCTCGTCCAGGCCCCTCGCTGAGACCAGCCTCTCCCCGTGCTCTGCAGACTAACGACCTGACCTCGGTGCACCTGGGTGTGAAGTTCAGCTGCCGCTTCAACCTGCGGGAGATCCAGGAGCGCTGGTACGCGCTGCTCTACGACCCCGTCATCTCCAAGTGAGTGCCCGCCTGGGCTGCAGCCTTGGTCCCCACCGCTCCGGCCTCAGTTTCCCCCCTGCAGGGAAGCAGGGCAGCCGTGGCAGGGAGTGGGCTTGTGGGTCTGCCCAGGGGCTGGGCCAGCTGACAGTCTGCACCCCCCAGGCTGGCATGCCAGGCCATGCGGCAGCTGCACCCTGAGGCCATCGCTGCCATCCAGAGCAAGCTGCTGTTCAGCAAGGCCGAGGAGCAGCTGCTCAGCAAAGTGGGCTCGGTAAGACCCTCCTGCCCTCCCCAACGCTCCCAGGCTGTGGCAAGAGGGGCTGGAAGCTGGGGGCCTCCTGGCTCTGTCCTTCCGCCCCCTCCTGCTGAGCCATGTCCTGCCCCCCCCAGACCAGCCAGCCCACGCTGGACACCTTCCAGGAGCTGCTGCACAAGCACCCTGAGACCTTCTACCCAGCGCGCACAGCCAAGACACTGCAGGTCCACTGGCAGCTCATGAAGCAGTACTACCTCCTGGCCGACCAGACAGGTAGCGCCTGTGCCCACCTCCTTCCTGCTGCTAGCCCCAGGGCCGTGGGCTCTGCCTGCCTGGGGGCTCCGGACCCTGACCCCCCCATGTACGTTCAGTGCAGCCGCTGCCCAAGGGTGACCAGGTGCTGAACTTCTCGGATGCTGAGGACATGATCGACGACAGCAAGCTGAAGTGAGGGTGGCCGGGTTGTCCCTGCGGCACTGGCTTGGCAGCTTCTGCTGCTCCCCAGGGTCCCTGTGGGATTGAGCTGGGGGGCTTTGTGGGGGTCTTTAGGGGCAGCGCAAGCTGGGCCGGGGGGGCACTGAGTGCAGCTTCTCTCTGCAGGGACTTGCAAGATGAGGTGCTGGAGCATGGTGAGTCATGGGGGGTGGGTGTGAGGAACCCCCATCCCCTGCCTTTGGTGCCAAGAGACAGGGTGGGGTGGGGTGGGAGGGGGGCTGCCCCGAGCGCCCCCCATGTCTCCCCCCACAGAGCTGACCGTGGCCGACCGGCGCCAGAAGCGGGAGATCCGGCAGCTGGAGCAGGAGCTGCACAAGTGGCTGGTGCTGGTGGACAGCATCACAGGTGAGTGCTGTGGCCTCCCGCCTCCCACCTCCAGCACCAGGTGGGCTGCTCGAGGCTGGGGTATTATGATCCCAGCACTCGTTCCTGCCCAGGGCAGAGGGTCGGACTTGATGATCTGTTCAGGTCCCTTCCTACCATTGAAACTATGAGTTGCGTGCGACTTCCTCCCCACGTACTTCCAGGGATTGCGGGGGAGTCTAAGCTTCATCCTCTCCCCCCAGGCATGAGCTCCCCTGACTTTGACAGCCAGACGCTGGCCGTGCTACGGGGCCGCATGGTGCGCTATCTCATGCGCTCACGGGAGGTGAGGCCGCCCGGCTCCATTTGGGGGCTGCTGGGAGGGGCAGAAGGTGCCCTGAAGCTTGGTGGGGTGGGATCCCTCCCAGTGGGAGCTGGCGCAGTTCTCAGGCCCGGCCCCTTGCAGATCACACTGGGCAGAGCCACCAAGGACAACCAGATCGACGTGGACCTGGCACTGGAGGGACCTGCCTGGAAGATCTCTCGCAAGCAAGGTGTGTTGCAGGGAGGCACACAGGTTGTGCTGTGCCTCGGAGCTGGGGGTGTCTGTGCCATGGGTGGCCGGAGGGGGGAGAGGCTCCTGCTCCCCCCCTGCCGTCACCGCAGGCGTCATCAAGCTTAAGAACAACGGGGATTTCTTCATCGCCAACGAGGGCCGGCGCCCCATCTACATCGACGGGCGCCCTGTGCTGGGTGGCAGCAAGTGGAAGCTGAACAACAACTCGGTGGTGGAGGTGAGTGCAGCTGCGGTGCAGGGTCAAGGGGGGGTCCAGGCCCGGGGCAGGATCTGACCTCCCCCTTGACATGTGCCCCCTTTCTCCAGATCGCCAACCTACGTTTCGTCTTTCTCATCAACCAGGATCTGATTGCACTCATCAAGGCCGAGGCTGCCAAGATTACGCAGCAGTGAGGGCTGGGGTGGGGGGTCCTGGCTGTGGCCCATGACTTGTGGCTGCTTCTAATAAAAGATTTGTGCCCCCCAGCACTGGGCTCTCGGTGCTGTTGGGATGGGGGGCTGCCGCAGGTGCCCCTGGCTGCCCCTCCTGCACACAGCAGCTCCTGGTCCCCCTGTCCTGGCACTGAGTGAGAGAGACAGGCTCCAAATGCAGGTTTTTAATTGAAAAATGAAGGGGCAGCCCTGCCCCGCCATGCTATGCCCCCTCCCTCCACCCGTCACCCTTCACACACCTGTGCCTTCCTCACGGCACCAACCTGCACTGCCCCCAGCCAGGCCCTCACCCGCAGGGCCCTGGCACCCCAGCAGCGCCAGCTCCAGCCCGTGCGGGTCCCAGGGCAGTGTTAGGGGTGCAGGACCCGACGTCTCCTCCAGTCTGGGGCTTTGGGGCTCGCGGTCCTCGCAGGGGGCAGGCGCAGGGTGCAGGTTTTCATAGGCTTGGCCCTCAGCCTTGTGCTCTGAGCTCGTCCCCGCTGCCCAGAAGGCGCCAGCGTGCGGCCAGGGCGAGCTGTGGGCAGCAGGGGGGGCCCAGCCCCAGGTTGCTGCGGGCAGAGAGGGGGCCGCGGTGCAGTCCAGGCCATGGCAGGGTGGCAGCTGGTGCGGGCAAAAGGTGGCAGCACCCATGTCTGTGCTCTGTGGGGCTGTGCCGGGGCCAGGTGGTGCCCTCAGGATGAGCTGTACGGCCTGGCGCAGCGACTGGAGCCCCTGGCGCATCTGCACCACCTGCCCCGACAGCTCGGCCACCTGTGCGGGGGAAGGGACGTGTGAGCCTCAGGGCAGCCTCGCGCCGCCCTGGTGCAGCCCCCGGCCCCAGCTCTTACTGCCTGGCGCAACTTCTCCATGGTGCCAGCACTCGGCGCCTCCGGTGGGGGGGCCAACGGGCTGCTGTCTGTGGGGAGGGGGCAGCACAGGTTAGCCCCGGACCCCGCTTCCCACCGCACGCTCCTGCCACCCAGCCCTGGGCAGGGAGCACCCAAGGCGGCCCCAAACTCACCTGTCCCAGGAGAGGGGCTGGTGCAGTCGGGCCCAACGTGGAAGTCAAACGTGGGCTTGTCGGAGCTGCAGGCGTCTTCCTCGATCCCATCCACCACCCTGCAGGGCAAAGTCCTCTCTGTCACCCTGAAGCACCCAGGAGTTGGGGCCCCCAAGCACCCGCCTTTCTCCACACGTGGAACCCAGGAGTCCGGGCCTGTCCCAATCCCCCTGCACCCCTACCTGGGGCTGAGGTCCGGGGGCCCGGTGCAGGACAGGCCGTGCAGCGGCAGGGCCTTAGGGCGCCGGGGCGGGGGGCGCGGGGCCCGGCCCGGGGGGGGCTGGGGGGCTTGGCAGGGGGGTCCGGCTCTGCCTCCTCCAGTGTGGACAGTGGTGTGGGGTCCCCGCTCTGCGAGCTGGTGTCGGCCTGCGAGGGGGGCGAGGGGGTGCAGTCGGTGCCATCCCGTGCCCCCAGCCCCGGGGTGCCCCCCCCGCTCCTGCACACCTCGGGGCCGGCGCCCAGGTCGTAGCTGAGCTCGGCGCGCAGTGTGTGGCGGAAGGTGCGGGCGAAGTCGGGGTCGAGTGCCAGGCTGGCAGCCAGGCCGCGCAGTGCCAGGCACTGCAGGTCGCAGTAGGTCAGGCCCTTCACGTCGGCGTTGGCCTGGCGCACGCGGCCCCGTGCCGGCAGCGCGCAGCCCAGCAGGTCGCCCTTCCCTGCAGCCACGGGCATGTTAACGGGGGGCCAGGACACCCGGGGGCCTGCCTGACTCCATGCCCTGCGGGGGGGGGGTATCCCCCATGCCCAGGTTGGCTGTGCCCCAGCCCCCAAGGATATCTGCCCCTCCCCCTCAGACCAACAGTCGTGCCCCCTACCCCTCTCTCAGGAGCCCTCTCAAACATGCCACCCAACCCTCCAGCCACCAGCCATGGACATCAGTTTCTGCCTTCCCCAATTCCCTGGGCCAGGCGCTCTCCACCCCGCAAATACCCCTGGGACCTGCCCCCGCCAATGCTCATGCTCCCCTCCCCCAGCCAAGAGCCATGCACATCTGCCCCACATCCCCAGGGTTAGGGTCTCTTCCCCCCCTTGTGTAATGCCCCCAGGATCTCCCCCTCAACAATCAACCCCCGCTCATGGCCCACACCTTGGTTCTGCCCCCCTAGTCGTGACCCCCCTGAAGTCCCTGCCCCATTGTGTCATGTGCATGTACGCACGTGTGTGTGTACATGCATGTGCAACTGCATGTTTGCATGTGTGTGCACTCGTGCACGCACATGCAAATGTATGCTTGCATATATATGTGTGTGGGTGTGTGTGTGTATGCACATGCATGTATGTGTTTGCAGCGAGGGTTACTATTATGCCCTCCCACCCCCAGGCCCAGGGGCACTATTAGGGTGCAGGGTCCCTATCAGGACAGTGTGGGGGTGGGTGGGGGGCGTGTTCTGGGGCCCAGACGCCTGGGTCCCAGCCTGGTGTGGGGGCCCCGGGGCGCACCGAGGATGGCGAGCACGGTGCCGTCCTGCAGCACCTCCATGGAGCCAGCGCCCACGTAGTAAAGGGCCTGCAGGGCCTCGCCGCGGCGCAGCAGGAACTCTCCGGGGGCGCAGAAGCAGGGGCGCAGCGCCAGCGCCAGTGCCCGCAGGCAGCCCCGGCTTGCAGTGCTGAAGGCCGGCAGCTGCAGCAGGTCGCGGTGCAGGTGCAGCGCAATGTCGGCACGCAGCTCCTCAGGCAGGCTCTGCAGCAACTAAGGGCCGCGAGCGGGGGGTTAACCCTGCCGGGCACCCTCTGCCCCTCCCCTGGGGCCCAGCACCCCTGCTCCAGGCTGGGGACCCCCACCCCCACCTCCCCTGTCCTGGTCCGGGGACCACCCCTTCTTGCCCAGCCTGGGGACCCCCCACACTGTACTACATTCCCCCCAGACCTTGGCTCCCCCTGCCCAGGTCTGGAACCCCCCCCCACCCGTGTGCTACACCCCCAGGGGTGAGGGAGAGAGGCTGGGGCAGGTGCCCTGCACATGCGTGCAGTCACACACATGTACTCTCTTACACACACACACACACATGCACCAGCCCATGAGTGCGTGCATGTGTGCACGTGTGCACACACATGGTGCACTCCCAAGTACACACACACACACACACTCATGTTGAGACACCCACATGCCTGCACACAATAACACTCATGCTTGACAGGCACTCGCATGCACCAGCCCGTGCCCTTGCATGTATCTGTGCACAGCCCCTGCACAGGCACATGCACACAAGCACACACACACACACACACACACACAGGTGCACCCCCAAGGACACACACACATGTAGGCACTCACAATCACATGTGCACACAAGGACACACGTGCTCCACAGGCCCTTGCACACACATGCGCCGCACCTCACGGGTGTCGATGCCGTTGCTGGCGGCCCAGGTGGTCTGGAAGAACTCGAGCATGCGCTGCCCCAGCGCCGGGGGCAGGCGGTGGATGCGGCTGTAGTCGCGCAGGTCGCGCATGCGGCTGTGGTACAGGAAGCGCCGTGCGTACATGCGCTGGATGATGGCCGTCACGTTGCCGAACACTACGGCGTGCATCAGCGCTGCGGGACCACCACCACTGTCAGCTGTGCTGGACACCTGGGACCCCCTTTCTGCCCGTGGCTTCCACCCAGGTGCGGCCAGGAGCCTGGATGCCTGGGTTTGCCCCCGCCCCCTTCTACCAACAGAGCGGGGGCTGCCAGGTGGGGCTGGGAGCCTGGACACCTGGGTCCCAATCCCTGGTGCTGGGAGGGGAGTGGGGTCAGTTCTCCCCTCACCCCCTTCCACCAACAGAGCGGAGGCTGGAGATTTAGGATGTTGCGGGGTTGGGAGCCTGGCCACCTGGGGCTGGATCGGGAGGGGTGCATTGTCTGGGAGCCCAGACGCTTGGGTCCTACCGCCAAGCCTTGCCCTGCTTGTTGCCCACCCGGCCCCCCTCACCCCCAATGAGCATGGTGCAGATGGAGAATATCTTCTCGGTGTCGGTGTTGGCCGAGACGTTGCCGAAGCCGACACTGGTCAGGCTGCTGAGCGCGAAGTAGAGCGAGGTGATGTAGGCGCTGCGCGGCGATGGCCCTCCCAGCAGTTCCCAACCACTGCTGTTGCCCTCACAGTCGGGGCTGGGGGAGGCCCAGGGCCCCGGGCCCGTGGGGGAAGCGCTGCAGTTCCTCCGCACCAGGTAATAAGGGGTCTCCAGGCGCCGTGCCAGCTCCTGCAGCCAACCTGCGGGGTCGGGGGCAAGGGTCAGGGCAACCACAGGGCAGGGACCCCCAGCTGCACCCCTGGACTGGCGTACCGATCTCGGGCAGCTCCGAGGGGCTGCTCTCGATCTCCAGCTGCCCCAGGAAGAACCAGACGCAGGCCACCCAGTGTGCCAGCAGCGCGAAGACGGTCATGAGCAGCATGAGCACCACGGCGCTGTATTGTGAGTACCGGTCCAGGTTTGGCAGCAGCCGCAGCAGCCGCAGAGCAGCCGCAGCAGCCGCAGCAGCCGTACCGTCTTCAGCAGGTGGGCACCAAAGTACTGCAGGGTGAAGGGCAGAGGGGAGTCTGGCCGGCCCTGCCCCGGCATCTACCCCCACCCCAGAGCTGGTCCCGAGGCCTCCCCAGGGCCTGGGGCTGGATGCCTGGGGTCCCCCCTCCCTGCTGGCTTGGCCTGGCTCCTGGGGCTGGGACGCACCACGTTGACCTTGAAGGCGTAGAGCAGGTCGAAGGGCAGCGCGGCCACCAGGTCGAGCAGGAACCAGCTGGTGAGGTAGTGCAGGAAGATGGACCGCGGGTCAAACACCACCTGCCCCGACTTGCTGACGAAAGTGGTGCGGAAGTTCAGCACGATGTCTGCGGGGAGCGAGGGGTTAAAGCCCTGGGGTGGCAGGGGGCGAAGGGCATGGGCTTGGTCAAGCATGGCGGAGCCGGGGTCTCACCCAGGATGAAGAGGATCTCCACACAGAGGTCGCAGACGCTGGGGGGGGCACGGGCGGGCGGCGCGGAGCCGGGGCGGCCCCGGGGCCAACACACACGCTGTAGGGCACGGTCACGGCCACGTAGAAGGTGGCCAGCAGGATGACCCCATCCCAGCCCGCCTTGAAGGAGCCGTAGTGCAGCAGGATGAAGGGCGCCGTGCGAATCGCGGCCACCTTGTACTCGGGCAGCGCCGGCTTGGCCCCGAACACGCCCTGGAGTCAGGGGTCGGAGGTCAGTGCCGGGCCGCACAGACCCCCCCAATCCCCCAAGCTCCACGCACCTTGCTGAGCTTGTGCTTGCTCTTGCTCTGCTTCTGCAGGTGCCCCGAGAGGTGGTAGAGCACGGCGCGGCTCCGGCGCCGGTTGGCATTGAAGCCCTTGGCCCCGGCCCGGCTGTAGTGGCGCCGCCCGCCTGTGTGGAGACACGTGCCCATCACAGGGTGCCTGGGCCCCGCCGGCATCACGTGCCACCTCAGCCCCTGCAGTGCGACCCCGCTTACCTCCTTCTTTCCGGGCCTCGGCGCCGGGCCGGCTCTTGGCCTCGGTGATATCCTTGTGCGAGACCAGGAAGAGTGCCACCTCGCCCTTCTCGTTCTTGATGGGCACCACGTCCAGCAGGCACCAGAAGGGCACACCTGGGTGTGGGGGGGAGATGCTCTGGGTGCCCCCCCCCACCACCAGGGTAAGGGGGTAGGACCCAGGTGTCATGGATTCCAGCCCCACCTGCTGTTTCAACCATTAGGCCTGTCTGCACTGTGGCCTACAGGCAAAGCCCAGGTGTCCTGGCCCCTGCAGGCCCACACCACTGGAGCCCGGGACTCTCCCAGCACTGGGAAGGAACCCAGGCGGGTCCCCCATGCAGCCCCCTTCGCCCCACGCAGAGACAGGACCCTCGTGTCCAGGACTGGCGCAGGCAGCACTCACCGCCCTTGCGGTACAGCACGAGCTCGGCCTTGAGCTCGCGGCACTCATCCAGCGCGTGGCGGATCTGCCCCCGCACGAGCTCACCCGTGTCGGGCCCGTAGAGGAAGGGGCAGGAGCAGCAGCGCTGCATCACCTCTGCGCGCGAGAAGCCCGTCAGGTCGCAGAAGCCATCGGAGCAGTAGACCACGGGCGAGGCGCCGCGCACCTGCGCGTTGCCCAGCACGAAGTTGCTGTCTGCAAGACACGTGGGCGTGGGCAGGGGGCTGCGTGGCCCCGGTGTGGCATGGGGACCCCCTGCCCCCCAACCTGGCTGCATTACAGTGTGCGCTGCATACATTTGCCATGCTTTTTCTATGCACTTTACATGCATATACATGTACTTGCATGCACTTTGCATGTATTTGGCATGTATGCTGCATTAGCTGAATGCATTTGGCATGCACTTGGTGTCTATCTGGCTCTTTTTGCCTGCATTTGCGAGCACGTGCATGCATTTTGCAGGCCCCTTGCATGCAGATGCATGCCGTTTTGCGTGTGGGTGCCAGCATGTTTTAGCACACGTGCATGTATTTTGCATGACTTGCATGCACTTTGCATGTATTTGGCATGTATGCTGCATTAGCTGAATGCATTTGGCATGCACTTGGTGTCTATCTGGCTCTTTTTGCCTGCATTTGCGAGCACGTGCATGCATTTTGCAGGCCCCTTGCATGCAGATGCATGCCGTTTTGCGTGTGGGTGCCAGCATGTTTTAGCACACGTGCATGTATTTTGCATGTCCTTCGCATGCATTTGTATACGGGCCGCTCCGGGTGCGGTGGGGGCAGAGGCCCGACGCCCCCCGCCCGCAGGCCGGGCGCTGTCCGC
>NW_005842812.1:211390-217729 GCF_000455745.1 Alligator sinensis | reverse complement strand
GGGATGGGGGGAGGGAGGGGAGCCTGGGTCCCCTTGGCACAGCCCCCGTGGGGTGGCTGGGGACCCCTGCCCTCTCCCCAGGACACGGCTTCCCTTCACTTCCACGCGGGCCTGGCCCTGGACCCTCAGTTTCCCACTCTTTAAAATGGGTCCAACAGTACCCACCTCCCCAAGCCACAGGAATGGGGGCTGCAAGCACAGGCTCCTTTTTCCCCTCCCACAAAGCAGAGATACACTGCTGTGCACATGCCAAGTGTGGGGGGGGGGGGGGGGGGGGGCTGCTAAAAGCCCCCCCGTGGCTTCCAGAGTGACCTCGCCGGCCCGATGCGCCTACTGCGGTTGTGCCATGGAGGCAACTGGGAGAGGGGTGAAAAATAACTGCAAAAAGAAATAAATAAATAAGATCTGCATTTAGAAGCCACGTATTTAGCAGCGCTGGGGGAGGGTGAAGAGGAGCGATCCCTGCTCCGCCAGCCTCCTGTCCTTGTTCAGCGCCCAGTGGCCCGCAGGCCTGGTGGGGGGCACATCGCTGCCTGCTTCTGCAGCCAGGGGGCGGGTGGCATCATGTGCCCGGGTCAGTGAGGCTTGGACCGTCCCATTCTCTTCAGCAAAGAAAGGCAAATGCTTTGCAAAGAAAAAAAGCCAAAGAAGCTGGGAGCTGTGCTGGTGCCAGCGTCAGAGAGGGAGGCGCAAAGGGACCTGCCCAAAACCCGGCAGGCCATCTCCGTGCTGCGCGGTGGATTGCCGCCCTGTGTGCTAGAGGGAAGCGCTGTCTGGCCCCCAATACATGTGTGGCCTGGAGGGGCCACGGGTCTGTGCTGCTGAGGCGGCATCGATTCGAGGGAGAAGTAGGGGTGTAAACGCGGGTGGACATCTTGGGGCGGACAGGCAAGCTGCCTGGGGAGCAAGGCACTACTGTGCAAAGCCGCAGCCAAGGTTGAGGGACCAGAGCACAAAACCCTGATTTTTCAGGGCCAAGGTTTCCTTTGCTCCAAAACAGAGGGACTTTCAGCTGCACTTACAGGGTTTGCCAGCCCCAGAGTCCATTTCCCAAGGACCATCTGGGATGCACTGTGGGATAACGCCTGACCTACAGTGCTGTTGCAGCACAGAGCAAGGGAGCAGGGCTCAGAGTCACTGCTTCGAGCAAGGCAGAAGATGCAACAGCTCCTCCCCGCCCCCGTGAGTTCTCCAGTTGGAAAACAGCAGGGTCCCGGCCCTAATAACTGGGTGCCCAAGTAGCATTCTCAGCCTTCGTTAAGCTCCAGGCACCTCGAGATGCTAATGAGTCTTAACAGCCATTGGCCTGCGCTGCACCATGCCCCAGCTGCTGCCACGCTGGGGGGCTTCTAAAAACCAGGCAGCTCCAAAATCACCTCCACGTCCGCATCCGTGTGTCGTGGGGGATGGCGTGCGAACGAATGAGGTACCAGCTTGCAGTCTGTACCACGCTCCGTCCTCCACTGCCAGTCGCCAGTAGTGAGGCATGGGCGAGGACGGTTCAACATGTACATCGTCTTTATTTGTACAACGATAAAGAACGAGGGTAGCGCTTCGACTGGTCTCACCTAGGATTAGCTCTGCTAATTGGTATTGCTAGAAATTTAGTTTCAGGGCCAGGTGGGGCTGGGGGCAAAGAAGAGACCGCCCCAAACATAAAACCAGGGAACACCTATGTTTAGACGTGAAAGCTTTCCAGTCTTTTGAAGACGTGGCTGCCCCAGTTCAGAAGCGTGGGGCTCGGAGGAGCAGCTCCCCACAGCCCTCTCCGGTCTGCCCAGCCCGCCCGGGGTTGCACAGCAGCTGTCTTCATTGCCAGCACGAGCAGTCTGCTGCTCTAAGGATGACCTGGCCAGCAGAGCGCAGACCGGAAGCCCTGGGACTGGCTTGTAGGAGGACTCTGGCAGGTGGGTTTTTGGCTAAGAGGTGGGCTGGCCCAGAAGGAAGAGAACCCACCTGGGTTGGGGATGCCTGGCAGATGTAGCAGCATCAGGGCTTTTCCCAACAGGCACAGGGGAGACGTGTTACGTAGCTTCCACGAGGAAGAGAAGAAAGGAGGCAAAGGGAGAAGGAAGAAAAGTGGCACAAAATTGAGAAGTGTAAACTTTCCTTCGTTAACATCTAGCTACTTCCCTACAGTCCTGCTACGGAGCCGAGCTTCTGGGGGAGGCAGCGCGGGCGCCCTCAGGAACCCGCCCCCTCGGGCTGGCTGGACCGTGGCTTGCGCTGGGGGAGCCCCTTGGCCTCGGTGCTGGGCGGGCAGGACCGCAGCTGGGCCGGGGGTACGGGCTGCCGCGGCTCTGAGGGGGTCGTGCTGTTGGCTCCTGTGGAATGAGTCTGGCTGAGATCGCTCGTGCTCCCCGGAGGTCGGGATGGGGGATTCTGGTACCTGGCGCTGGACTGATACCCGGGCCCGCTCCGGGGCCGGTTTGCATGGTCGTATCGGCCAGGGTTGGAGGGGCCACTGTGGCGCTGGCCTTGGGGCCTGTAGCCTTGTCCTGGTCTCCTGTTTCCCTGGAACAGAAAGAAGGGCTGGTGAGCAATGCTGGCGAGCCAGCTCTGGGGGACTGGGAGCCTGTGCCAGCACCTGCTGGCATGGTCTCGTAGAGAGGTGGCTGTCACACACCCTCCTTTGGGAGGGGCTGGCACTGGCTCTCATGGGCCCCTGACAGTCAGACACCGCACCACAGATCCTCCAACCATGCAGCAGGCTTTGCTTGGTAACTGCTTCTATTGGGCCGGGTTGTCAGACAAGCCTGGGCACAGAGCACCTTTCTCAGGCCTGGGTCGGCAGTTGGCGCTCTGTACCCACCAGTGCGGTTTAACCGTGACATGAGTGCAAGCAATCAAGGATCCTTCTAGCCCCTTTCTGGGGGCCTCAGTCACTGTTGTGCCCTCTTGCCCCGTCACCAGGGTGCAGCTTTTCATGGCACTGTGCTGGGACAGACTCCAGCAGGACTGAATAATACAACACAGCTAGGAAACCTCCCTGAGAGGGACACGAACACCTCTGCTGCAAAATGGCAGGGAAGCAGCCACTTACCTCTCGCTGAGGCTGGTATGGACGGCTGCTGGAGTTCACTACGGCTGCAGGTGCATCCGTGGAGGGTGGGGGCTTCTTGCTCCCGGTCGTAAGGCTTGGAGCAGAGGCAGAGGCACACTCAGGGGTGGAGGGAGCGGAGGCTTCACTCGGGCTGCTCAAGGACATGGATGCGACAGAGCTGCACCGGGAGCGGGTCGAGTAACTGTTCTTTGGGTGAGAGACTGAAAACAGAGGAGACAAACAGGTCACAGGTAATTCAGCACCCCTAACCCTAACCCTCTCCCTTGAACACCCATGCTGCCGCCTATAGACCGTATGGTATGGGGACCTATCTGGAGGCTTCTCCAGTGCGACAGCAAACGGTGCCCAGTCCCCCCGCAGCCCCTGTGCCCCTTGCACCGCCTCACCTTGGCCAAATGAGCCGATGCTCTTCTTGAGCGTGTCTAAGTCGCAGGTGAACCGCGCCACCCGCCCCAGGTCTTCATCGTACTTGCGCTCACTAACAAAGTGCTGAAACAAGAGGGAGCACCTACACGTTAGTGCTAGGCCCAAGTGAAACGCACTGTGCAAGAGGGAAAACAGGGCTCCAGGGCGGAACAAGCCCTTGGGCCCAGGCCCAGCACAGTTAAGAGGGCCGCTAGCAGTGTGGGGCCTCGCACGCCGCTTGCCCACATGCATATGTACGCTAGTAAAGCATGTCTCCGTCTCCCAGCACATGTCACTCACTCACTCAGGCTCCACAACTCTCCTGTGGATGCTGTCAGCAAACAGGAGGAAAAAACTGGGTTTAGGAGCTAATAACACAGGGAGAAACTGGGCACAGGACTGATTTCAGACGGGATTTTAAAAGACCCCTTCAATGGCTCGGTGCTGACCTCTCGTGGTGGAGGAAATGTGGGCGAATGCCAAGTTTTAAGAAACGTGAAAGCAGAGGGCTCTAGTGGGTCAGAGCCTCGGTGGAAGGAAGTCACAAGAGGGTGGGGGCAGCAGGACACTGCCCGACAGACCAGGGCAGACTATGCCCTGCGTGCTAGAAGGCTGAACTGTGCCAACGGCAGCTTGGCAAACCAGACATCATGAAGGAGATGCAGGACCAAGTGTGCCATAGCTCGCAGCACCGTCCTGGCCAGCAGACACGCGGTACAGAAAGGAGTCTGCTTCCCTCTCCCTGGGGGTTGCACTGAGCACGTTCCCCTGTCACAGGCGAGCGCGGCCAGACAGGCCACGTAACACTGAGGAAGAGAGGAGCTCACCTTAATGTCAGCTCTGAGCTCGACCAGCTGCTCCTCTGACATCCGCACGGCCACATCCGTCATCTTCTTTAAAGCCTCTGCTTTCTTTTGTCGGCTGACCAGGATTTCCACTGCAAAGGAGACCATGAGCTTATGAAGCACTGTCGATGGGGAAGGAGGAATCCATCCACTGAGAGTCTAATTCCTCCAGTTCTGCCACAAGGCAGCCCAGGGGGAAAAGGGGTGACCGGGCACCAAAGTGCAGAGCAAAAGGACTGGCTCACAGGGCTCTGCCTCCCTCTCCAGCTGCAGGGACTTGCAGATGCACACACTGCTCCGAACCAAATCGAACACCTCTCGGTCTGGGCAGAACGTTCCCATCTGGTAGAATTTGGGCACCCCCAACCTCATCTAGGGACTCCAGGTTTGTGAGCTGCATTGAGGACTTAGTATTTTGGGGGTTGTTTCTCTTCTCTACCAGGCTTTTGGGATGCCATGCGGGGTACCACACAGATAAAGGCACGAACTGCAGCACTGAGCTGGACGCCGAGTGGCTGTGGAAGTGGATTGTGACAGGAGCTAGGCAGCTTAAACCTCAACTTTGGCTGCAGGGACAGAGGGAACTGCTGGGCTTGAAGAGGCTGGGAAGGAAGATACCAATCAGAACTGGACATCGCCCTGTCCCGCAAGGCTCCCCTTGCAGAGAAGAGCACCCAAGGAAAGCTGCGCACACAGTGCCTGGCAGTTTCGCCTCACCCCAGCTTTCACCTTGCGGAGCCTCTGCTTGAAGAAAGGAGTGGTCCTACTGACCCCTGGACTGCTGAAATCTAATGTCTTTTGTTCCTCATTTGTACAGTGCCAAGTACCACGGGGTCCCGATCTGTGAAGTGGAGGCTCCTGGGCCCACAGCATCATCATCGACTTGTGCCCTGTGAGTTATCTACACTGCACAGGGCGTACCTGTGAGACCTGAGGAGCTGCCCTGGTTAACGAGGCTACTGGAAAGCA
Organism: Alligator sinensis; assembly: GCF_000455745.1. NCBI lineage: Eukaryota > Metazoa > Chordata > Crocodylia > Alligatoridae > Alligator > Alligator sinensis. The sequence goes on along the minus strand of NW_005842812.1, from coordinate 212,446 downwards.
ATCAGAAACTAGCTGCCCCGTTTTCATGAAAGGCAGAGTGCTCGTTTAGGTGGTGCCAGCATGTCTCTACCCAAACACAGGATAAAATAGGCAAACAGTCTGCTCCCTCCAACCTGATTCCTTCCTGTTCAGCCCAGACAGTTTCAGCTGACTGGCAGGTGCTAAACTGATTTTCAGTACAACTCCAGGCAAAAACAGAGGACATCCAAGAGGAATTTATGCTCTCCGCTTCAGCCTACGCATTTGCTGTCGTCGGGGCCCTTTTCCTAACCCTGCAGAATTAGCACACTGCAGGGAAAACAATGATGTGGAGAAGCTCTAATACCTAACCACCAGCTAGATACTGTCATGCAGGAAACGTCTCCGCGTTTCAATTGGCTACCCAGTTCTATCAGCTAAATCAGGCGAAGTCTTGGCGGCACGAGAAGATTCACCCAGTCTTAAAACCACCCTGAATAAATTACGCTTCAATACAAAAAGAAGGGTTGTAAATAAGGGCTATCATCTGGCTAAAAGTCACGTTTAAAAAGAAGTTTCCTTAGCTTCAGGACGCCCCAGATTTTAACCACCAAAAACCTGCTGCTCACCACTTACTGTGCTCATTTCTTTTAGCTCAGAGAGCTAATAAAAAGGGGCTAGTCGACTGCCTCCTGTCCTTCGCCTGCACTTACACAGAAGCACGGACTGCAGCCACAACAGAGGGATGGCTACTTCTGTAAGAGAAACCTTCCACTGGAACTGGACAAATCTGGTAAAACAGTAAAGGCATAAAACTAATAGGGGGAAGCTATGGTGTGTGTCCCATCTAAATGCCGTTGTAACCTGCAGAACAAAGCTGCCCTCTCGAACGGGCCCTGCTGTGTGCCTGTGTTGTGTTTGTTCACCAGAGAAGGGTATATCTCAGAAGGCGAACTGCCCATTCTGCTCCCACAGGAGCGCGTCAGACATCAACAGCTTTTGAGACCAGGCTTTTTTTTAAACTGAAAAAATCCATGTCTTACTTGCTTCTGCCTTGACTTTGTCCATTTCGGCTAGTAATGCCACCTCCCGATCCAT
>NW_005842812.1:193520-211323 GCF_000455745.1 Alligator sinensis | reverse complement strand
GGGAAAGAGGACAGAAAAAACACAGTCAGGGAAGTCAGCCTGATCTTTGTGCAGACCAATATACACCAGAAGTAAAAGTAAGTCAGCGAACGGCATGGGGAACAAGTAAACCAGGCAGCCACGACACTGCTCCCAACACAGGCCCTGCCATCAGCAGTGTGTCAGTGTCAGCCAGGAACAGGCCGACAGATGGCAGCAGCAGGCCAGCCGACCCGGGCGCCCAGCTCTCCCGGCACTCCCATTTGGGAAGGTGGGTGGCTTTGTGTAAATCTTCCGCTCCCCAAACCCAGCGATGTGGGCCCTAGTGTAAATCGCTGCGCTGGTTTTCTGAGCAGCCAGCTACGCATGTGGTCACAGTGGCCACAACATGTCATAAGCACAGGGTCACCACGTCCGGGACTGGAGAGGAGCACGCGGTGCCCTGGGTAAAGTGCAATCACAGAAGCGTGATGTGAGGCTGGACACTGCCGAGCCACCAAGCAGGACTGCTGCTCACAAACAAGGTAGAGGTTGAGCCATCTGCTCTGGTCCCAGAAGGCAGAATCCAGAGGTCTTGCAGCCACCGGTCCCTCATCTGCTGGGAGCAGCTACACTCCAGTTACTGAATAACAGACCGGGCTAATGACCGCTGGGCTTGCTGGGGCCACCCGGTTTTATGGCTTTGATGGCAGCAGTAAAAAGCCTTGCTCTCCTGAGCTGCTTTTGCTCCTGCTCTCCCCCACGTGGATGCACAAGGCGAGGTGAAGTCAGCTGCTTCATTATGAAACATTAACACTAAAAAAAGCCAATTCCTTCTGCTCTCGGCCTGACCCTGCTACAAACCTTGAAAAAAAGGCATTCGCGAAACTGCTGAGAAGGAACCCGAGTGGCCTTTCCCGTGGCAGGAAAGCTTTAGAAAATCCCCACAAGGCCCTGGAGCCAGCAGCTGGCTATGATCTGATCGCACTTTAGATGCACACTTCATTCTCTGCAATGGCATGGATCAGACGCTGGAGTGGGGTGGGGGGTTATTCCTCCACTCACGAAGGCAGAATGCTGAAGTTTCCCCTGGTTTCTCGGTCCCTGATGGGGTTCCCAGCTCAGGATTCACACGCACAACATTTCAGAGGTCAACGGGTAAGGCCCTGCTCTTGCTTAACCTGCCCACCCACATCCAAGTCCAGGGAGCGAGGCCTCAGCCTTCCTCTTTGGCTCCAGGAACTTTCAGCCAAGCAGGGACCAAAGGCCCACAAGAAGCGTCTCCATTTCCCTGCAATCTCTCCTGGGCCTCAAGAGCATGTCTGTTGTCTCTCTTGGAGCAGCCGAAGCCCAGTGTGGCTCAGTCCAGCCAATCCAGGCGACAGCCAGTCCTTGAGCATGAGGAGCAGATGACAGGGAGCTCCCTGTCCCTGCACCTCGACTAGAGAGGGCCACGTGGAGTTAATCGGGCTTGTGAAGAAGCCCGATTACAGAGGGGAGGTCAACTGCACCCGCTGTAAACGTGGCCTGCTGACCTGCTCTCTCCACAGGTGCGTGGCTAAGACTGAAGCAGGATTTAACCAGTTCTGCACCAATCAGGCCTTTGGGTTTGTGCTTCCATTTATCCAGGAGACAGGGACAGCCTCTGAGCCTGGCACAAGGGGCCCCCGTCCAGGGCAGGGCTCTAGACATGGCCATAATGCACATACAGAGGACACGGGAGCGCTAAGAGTGCACACACAAAGTGACACCTTGCCCTGCTTCCAGTCTTCAAGCGCGCTAAATCCGGTTCCCGCAGGCTTTGCCGGGGGACAGAGCAGCACACCCTAGAGCTGTCTCTCCCCTCCAAAGCGCACCTTCTCCAGGTCTGGACTTCAGTTCTGCTGAGAACTGGGCTCACCTCTCTCCTTGTGCTGTCCCTCACGGGGAGCACATCGGCTGTACACTGGGATGCCAACTCCTCTTTCCTCAAGTATAGCAGTAGCTTGGTCTTGTAGGGAGCCCTTGGAGCGCTCCAGGGGACCTGCACTGCGCTACACCCCACTCAAGTCCCGTCTGGATACACACACTCCCCACCCTACAAATGTTAATGCCCAGCTTCTATCAGCCACTTCTGGCTTTGCTGCCTGGATGTGTCTATGGGTTGACAGGTGAATCCAAGAGCCCTCCAACAACTCGCTCCAATTAAGGCCGGGTTTTGTTTGCACTTGAGTCCACCCCCAAGGCTCAGCCGAGACCTTTCACCCGATGTCACAGCTCGGCTGACCAGGAGCACAGGGCAAGTGGCTTTGCTCGAGGTTCGTGCAGCAACAAGTGACTTGGTGTGGACCTGAGCGAGACCGCCCAGCTTCCTGCTATGCAGACGGACTCCTGGGGTCAGTCCATTCAGCAATGCATCCATGTTTGTCCATCTCAAAGACAAGTCTGCATGGCGGGGTGGAGAGGAAAGTCCAGGTTCTCAGCTGAGATGGAGTCCGCACCTGGAGAAGGTGTACCTCAGAGGGGAAGGACAGCTGCAGCTGGGCCCTACACAACTGCAGGGGAGATGGCCAAGGACGAGCTCATGCATTGCGGATCTGCCCATCAGACACGCTGCCTTCCACTGCAGCCTGGCCCTGTCAGTGGTGCCGGTAAGATACTGTCCATTAGCGCAACGAAGCAGGCAGCTGCGGCGCTCACGCATGCGCTAGAGGGTTTGGGGGTCAGTTTTTCTTGACACTGGGATACAACGGCCTCTGCAAGATTGACTGTAATTGGAGAGCACCAAAGCACGCCTGGCAGGTCTGCGGTAAGAGCACGAAGGCACGTGACTGCCGAGAGATCCGACACGGGACACCTCAACCTCACGTTTACCTCTGCATCCCAGCTGCCAACGCCGCCTCCCACCCGGAGGAGCAGATGCAGCAGCTGCGGCTCTGTGAAGGCAGCCGAGACGAGGATGTCTGCTACTCCAAGACAGGAAGGGCGACAAGAAGAGTCTGTGAGGACGCGGTCTCAAACCCAGCGGTGCAGCCCACTTCACAGCCATCATCTCGCTTAGGCAGAGCAGAGTGAGAAGTCTCCTGAACGGCAGGATGATCAAGTGCAGCAACTGCAGCTGAAGAGGAAGGATGCCTCAAACCCTTTTCAGGCCCAGCTGGTCCAGGCAACTGGCTTAGCTGAGAGCTTCTAGGCCCCCAGATCAGAGAACAGCTACTGCTTCACAAAGCCTGGCTACAAACAGAGCTGGGTGCCTCACGTTTGGTGCTAACAAGCGCACAGCGGGGACCGTGTACACATGCTCAGGAAACAGTCAGTCAATCTGACAGCAGACATCTGAGCGTGGCTCCAATTCCTACAACACCACCAGCTGCTTGGGATTCTTTTTGGAAGGTGGAGGAAGTTTGACTGGAGAGACTGCCGCCTCTCTCAAAGCCTGCATGCCAATAAGCTCACACGCACATCCTCGCAGTCCAAACTGCCCGAAGCGTTCCCACCCTTTAGCTTGCTGCCTTGGGGAAAAAAAAAAAGACTGTTTAAACCAGTTCTTTTTGTAGGGAGCCACCCGGAGAGCGGGGTCAGTGCAAGGCATTAACTGCAAGATCCTGTGCTAACAGGAGCTAAAAGATGCCAATTGTTCTTCGAAGCATGGAGTGGGAAGGGAGGATTTGCTCCCCAGCTGCGTCACTTGCAGGAAAGGGCAAGTAATCTTTTCTCCTGGAGTTAAATTGACCCAGCTGCAGCAGCGTCACTGCTTATCAGCCACCCAGCAGGGTGCTGTTCACTTGGCATTTATTGAAGGAGGTTCCCACTGGCTGCCTTCCAGACATGCATTCAAGGGCCCTGCCTCACGGACCTGCAGTTCCTGGTTCACGCTGGTTCTGACTTGGCAATCAAGAGCACGTAGAGGCTTATCGGAGCGAGGCTGCCGAACTGGACTTGAATCTTTACCCTTTCCAAACAGGACGCCAGTGTTTTGTGGATGATAACGTAAGGCAAAGAGCAAGGAATTATGATACAGAAACAGGCACTTCCGCCAAAAGACACGGCTTTCCATTCTAATGAGTGGGTTTTCAGGGCTTCCGTCTATACAGAAAGGCAGACAATAAAGCCACTGCCATAAACAGGTCACAGCAATAATTAAAATGACTTCTACTGCCTGTATACAAAATCCATTGACAGAAGCGGTTCATAAATAATAAATATTAATTTAAATCCATTAAGAACATTTGTGTGAACAAAGGTTATAAATATCTTAGCTACAGACTGAAAAAATCCAATGAAACTATTGAAGAGAGGAAATTCCATGCTCACGATATTTTTCAACACCTCAGACAGCAGGAAGCACAGAGAAGCAGGTACAGTCAAACACTCATGACACTGGGGGACCCCCAGACATCTCTGGGCATCCCCCAGACACCCAAATCCAGGGACCCCCATACATTTTTGCTGCTCCTGAGCCCTCCACACCTGAAAAGTGGCTCCGCTGCCCCATGCTTTGCCTCTGCAGGATCATGGCCACTGGTCAGTGATCCCGTATGCACACGCTCACTTCAGCCATCACAAGCAGCTCCATTAAAATCAATGCAGCGTCTCACAGCAGCAGAGTTAAGCGTGTGCATAAGTACTTGCAGGCTAGAGGCTACAGTGATCATGTACTCTGGCAGCATTTTAACCACGTTACAACTGTCTGCACATTGCTGCAATGCTCCCCCTGCTCAAAGGCCAGACGCTGTCACCAGGCGGAGAGAGACAGGTTTTAACATAGATTTGCGAATCTGCCAAATTATCTCCTCTCAGCCTTTACCACGAGAGCGATCTTAATTGCCTGTCAAACGCTACCTGCTCCCAGCAAGTAGAGCACGGTGCAGTTTCTAATTAAATGTTTCTTCACCAGCACTGTCCGCATTTGGGACGACTGGGTGGGATGGCTCAACAGCATATGTAGCTCAGACAGCTAACAGGTCCGGTGCTGTGAATTAAGAGGATTGTCACATTGAAGTCCTCAGAAAACTGAGAGATGGTACCACGCACGGCGGGTCTGGGGTGACCCAGCCTAGTTAGGACTGTAGATGACCTTTTAACATGCGTTTTATGCCTTCTAACAGTGCTCCCCAGGCCCTCACGTACTGTGCTTAACCTCAACCTCAACTTATTGAGCTTGACCAGGTATTTTTCTTTTGAGAAACATGTGCCACTCAAGGCTTTCCTCACAATGACAAGTCGATGGCACTAGAGCCTTAGAGTGACGTATTTGGTCTGGAAATTTCCTTAGGTTATCAGTGTCTGAAGAGGGAGCCAGTGACAGGGAGACGAAATCTTGGCAGAACAGTCCGTGTCAGTCACGGTTACAATGGACACAACGCAGCCCTGTGCGTCCAGGGGCCTTCCTGGGCACAGCGGTACAATGGCTCCGACATGGACGCTCCATAGGCTACAGCCCGGGGCAGCGGATACGCGAACGTAGAGAACTCAGATTCACGTAAACGCTGCAGATTCCAGCACCTCGAATTAGTGCTCCCTCCTTACAATAACAGACCTTGCAGACTCTGAAGTGCAATGATCGGGGCAAGGGAGAAACACAACTAAGAAACCCACAAACTTTTCATTAAGCCTAGATCCCTATTCAGAGCTTGTCAATTTAAATGCCTAATGGGTGGGTCTCCCCTCGCATGACTTGACTTACCAACTCTGCAGCTCAGCAAAGGCCTGCTTCATTTTTTTAATGGAGGCATCCATCTCCTCTTTAACCACCACCCGATACCGGGCCAGGGACACGGTGCAGCGCTGGAGATCCTTCACCGATTTTTCAATATTGGAACCTACCAAGAGACAAGAGAAACTGCAAACAGCCGGGGATCTCAGCCTGCAAAATCTCTGGGCTAACATGGGCAATAGAGATTTCCAAATCATTTCAGGGCTAACACTGTTTGGCTTTAACCTCCAGGCTACCCCTTCCTACTGGAAAAGCACTGGCTGTGGCATGGACTGTCGAGGAGATCATTTGGGGAAGATTTTTTGGGCTTAGCAAAAATCTCCCCTCACACATGAAAGCAGAGATGTCGGTGGCTTTTCATGCACAGAAGAAATCAAATGTATGTCACATACACTGTCTGCTCCTTCGCTACGGGCTGAGGAATCTCACAGCAGTCCACCTGGAGGTATAGCACATCCAAGCACTGAATCATGTGAAATGACTGCCCAGGTATGTGAAAGGTTTCAAGGCTTACTGGGGGAGGAGAAATCTTTTGGAAAATTAATCAAAGCCATGCAAACAGCCATTTCCGCTGAAAGAAAAAGAAGAAAACTCTGGCTGCTTCCTGCAGCAGTTAGTCTCTCCAACGGAGACAGTGCCTGTGCTGTCTTCCTCCCCCTACCAATGAGCCCCTACCAAGCTAAATTAGCAGCTGCTCATTATGGTCCTGGATACAGCAAGCAGGTGAACCACCCTCCCGTCAGGGTCTGGATGTTCTCATCTCGGTAAGCGAAGGATAATGACTATGCCTAAAACTGAGATCTCAGAGGTCCTTCTTGTGCACATATGCCAGCGAGAGGACACAGAGAAGGAAAAACAGCAAAGAGGTTGTCATTTCCTACAGCCGCTGTCTCTTCAGACAGCTCTGACTGAGGAAGAAGGCTCAAGGCTTTTGGATGGGCACTGGAGAGCAGGCTAGATGTATGCAGCATAACTGACTGCTGCTTCGTAGCTCCTATCACACAGATGAGTTTGCTGCTTCAGGCATTACATCTAAACTGCTGTCAAAACTCCAGCTGTGCAGAGAGAAGAGAAATGCACTCCAGATTACCAGCCAGAGAATAAAAAGGATGCTAGTTTACATCACAATCAACGTCCTATAAGCTTCTCAATCTACTAGGAACCAAAAAGTGAACTACAAGACCCTATGGTGTCAAACCACTGAGAAACTAAAGCATGTACAGGTCCTCAAGGCCTTACCTAGCTTCCTGTTTGCAGGAGAAACAGGAACCTCTTCCAGCACTACTACAGACAAGGAAGCAGAAGACTGGTTGCTCGTCGTGGACCTGAACAGAGACTTGCTGGTGTTCCTCTGCTCGGGCTGTGACCTGAGAGACGCAGGGTTCTGGGGAGAATGCATGACGGAGGACTTGGTCTCAAGGTCTGCTAGGCCATTCTGGAGCTGAGATGCTGCTGTGGAAAAGCAGGGGAGTTCAAGGGAACAAATGAACAGGGGGGCAGAAAAAGGAAGCACTGAAAGTACTCCAGCCCCGACTGCCCCCTCACCATCACGTTAACGAGCAGGACATTAGCCTCCCTAGGATAATACAAAGAAGCAAAGAGAGCGTTACATATTCCGAGAGTTTCTGTCGAAACAAACCAGGATTCACAACTGGCCCAAAGAAAGGCAGCAGGAGGAGACGGGCCAGAGCCGCCGCACCGCTTCTGCAACCCCCTTCCTTGCCCCACCTGCCGCAGCACCGTGCCAGGACTAACCTGTTCCATTGGGCCCATGAGGTGCAGCGGATTCGCAATCCTCTAACTCTCGTGCATCTATTGAAAGGGTATCCAAGCCTTCGCTGAGCGAGTCCACAGACTCCGTGTCATTGGCTGAACCGTTGACGTGGTAACCGTTAATCCCGCCTTTCTCCGAGCTTGCCGACTGCTCCTCTTCCGTGGATGCCAATTTACCGGGATCCGGGAGGCCAGGACTCGATTCAGCTGGAGGTTTGGGCTTGGTTTTCTTCTTTTTGTTCTAGGGATTAAATGCCCGTGTCACAGAGGCAAGGGCAAACTTAGCTCCTGACAGGAAAGCTCCAGACCCTGCTTGACTGCCCGAGTCACTGAATTAAATGCTTTTCAGGCAGTCTCGGCGGCTGATCCTAGAAACCGCAGGATGGATTTATTCGACAATGAGAACTAATCTGCTGGCATTAACGAGGGGCAAATGCACCATCCTCTCCAACTGCGCATCAAGGAGACTAATGCCTCCGTTACCAGATTAAGCTGATACTTCAGGGCAGGCAAACGGCAGCAGCTTTTGGAACCGTCTTCTGGCCACTTCCCAGAGGTTAATTCTTGGGTGACGGTGAGACCCAACCTGCGGCTTCCCCCTGCTCAGCAGAGGCTAAACCTCTGCCAGAAGCTATTCCAGTCACTACCAGCCCTCAGTCATGCTCCCTAAATGATCCTGTACTCTTTGGCTTTTCATACCCTTCCTGGGCCCCAATTAGAGCTCTTCAGTACAGCTATCACTTTAATGCTCATCCCCGTGTGCTCGGTGCCACAGCACGGCACGCCGACATGTCAACCCTCTGCACAGGGCTCTGAGTTCGTGCGCAGCGGAGGACAGCTGCACCCAGGCTCCTGAGCTCTGCACAAGCAGCTCCCCCGTGCAGTGCTGGGGAAGCGGAGGGTTAAGCAAGGATCAGCGTTTCCATCATCGTGGCAAGGGGCTGGGGAGGACAGCTTGTGCCGCAGCTGTAAGTTTTCAGGATGATTCAACAAGGCTGCACGGGACACATTATGCTGACTAAACAGCATACGTGGAGGATGGGATTTCTAAAGCATCTTTGAAACCACCATATCCAGCACCCCCTCTCAACAGTGACCACTTGGTGGACTGGAGCCTGTCCCTAGGAAGCAAGCCTGCCCACAGCAGCGTATGTTTGCCTATCTGGTTTCCTTCCTCACTTCTCTCGATTTGGCTTGGTGTCTAACACACCTTGGACCTTTGAAAAAACAAAGAACCCAGAAGGATGATAAATACCCTAGCAAGCGTTTCAGGCATTACCTTTTTCTTGCCAGTTACTGTCCATTCTTTCAACACTTCACTGGCGTTGCCTGAAAGGAAATGCAGCAATCAGCGGTAGAAAATGTTTTGGGCTCTCACTTGGTCTCCACTGGCCGCGTGTTGGAATCTCCACAATTCAGGCCACCTGGAGTAGTTCCTGCCACTCCCCACATGAGCTAAGTTTCAATTCTCTCAGCTGATGTAATGAAAGGACTGGTTTCGTTTTTGCTTTGGGCAGGACTCAGAACGACCATTTCTTGCAGCGGTCTATGCTGGCTGCCACCAGACAGCCAACCCCTACTTGGCATAGCCATGCTGCAGACTGGCATGCTGGACCCAGCTGGGACCTGGACTCAGCTCAGGAGTTTGCTGCAGACCCTCTGACCTGAGCTAACTTTTTTCATCAGTGACTTCCCACCTGCCCTGCAAGGTCAGAGCCCATCACATGCCACAGGCCGCCTGCTCCCAAGAGCGATCGAGAATCCATGTTTCAAAGGAGGCAGAAAAGCTCCCCCAGAGGTGCAGAGCAGAGGCTTCATGGTCTACATATACAGTCCCATGTGTATGCAGAAAGAGTCAGGCATTTTGGTCCCATATAACTGTCCCTTTCTTGACTTTTATTGGGTTGATGTCAGAGAAGCAAGGGAAGAATGAGAGAACCACCTTTGGTCTGCTCTTCTGGGAAGGAACTGGAGAAGGAGATGGTACTAGGATGTTTGAGAAGCAAGAAAAAAAACCCTGTTCCAAAGTACAAGTGCTGTAGAGAGAAAACCTATGGCCCTTTCTTGAAAGCCATGCAGCACAGACAGAAAAATCCCTACTTACTTCTGCTGAATCAAACTCACAGACATCTTCACCAGAGCCACTTTTGATTAGCACAAGACTGCAAGTAGTTACCTTCCATAAAGGCCTGCACTGTTTTGTCCACACAGTTATCGAAGTGCTGCAGCACAAGGATGATCTCGTTGTTGCTCCGGTTGGGGACTATCGCACGCACAGCACTGATCTGGAAGACAGGAGCAAAAGGACACGTGTGAGCCATTTCTTACCATCCCTGCGACTGCTCAGCTTCCATCCAGGCAGATCACGCTGCAACCTGCAGAAGCTGCTCTCTAGTGGATGCAGAAACTCCGGCAGCTCTTTGGATACGCGATCTTAAGAAGCCAGGACAACGCAGCTTGACTGGCGTGAAGCGCCATCAAATGCAAACTGGCAGTCAGTTCCCACACACCGCGTATTTCCACGCAGCTCTCAGCAAGTGGCCGAGAGCTGCATTTTCACCTGTTCTTCAGCTGAGAGTGACAAGTAAAAGAAAAGCCCATGGCCACACTTGCCTTCTCCTTCATGTTTTCAAAGGTTCCTCCCTGGGCCATCACGGTGTTGGACTGCACGTCAAAGATGAACCCCGACGGATCTGCAAAGACAGGGGAAGGCTGTGTTGTGAATGAGGGAGGAGATGTTTGGCATAACCCAACCTCCGCCTGGAGCAGTTGCTTTGTGGTGGAATGCAGAATTTTGGCTGCCACTGAGAGCAGCTCTGACACCCCAGACACCCAGCTAGCTGATGATCTGCCCCTGGACTGACTGATCAGGAACAATACAGCTTCCTCAGGCGACAATGAACACATGCTTGCAATCAGTTGGCATCCATTAACTTTGGGAGCATTTTAAAAGAGGAGCTTATTTGGATACCCCTTCCCCATCTTCAAGAACAGTGCTGCCACGGAAAGCCTGGGCACAGGCTGATGATCAGGGGCTGCCCCCTGCCTTGTCCCAGGTACAAAATTATCTGTTTACTTAAAAAGGGGGGAAAAAGGGTTTTATTTTGCTTGAGAGAGATCAAACCCCTGAGCTGCCTGCGCCTTTAACTGAATGACACCTTGTGTCGGAGCCTTGAACTGGTGGCTGAAATTCTGATTCATTCCTCAGCTCTGGGCCAATTCAAACAAAGAAAAAGAGCATTGTGGAGGCAGCAGCAAGCCGGCAAACTGAGCAGCCGCTCAGGTTGGGGTGATCCGCTAATTAAAGAGCATCTGAGCAGTCCGATGTAGTGCTTGTGTTCCCGTACTAATCTTAGGAGAATGCAGGATCCACCAAGAACCCCAGCACCACGGCCCTCGCTGGTACGGACAGTGTATCTTTACCCACCTGGAAAAACACAGACTTAAAGACAGCACGCTGAGAACCACCCACTGGCTCCTGTTAAGTGCCACCAGCACCTCTGGGGAAGCTCTTCTTTCCCATCTTCCCTCAGCCATGAGTATCCTGAAAACATTTTGGTAGCTCTACACAAGGCAGATGGGGAGGGGACTATGTTTCCTCTCTCTTGTCCAGTTCTGGGAACAAGCTTTTCCAGGGGGCTTCCACATCTTACCCTGGCTACCAGAGTCCTACCCTTTGGACACAGTCCCAAACTGAATTTGCAGTGACGGACGGTTAAATAGGTGACTCATTTCTGACTAGGAAAGGGCTTGATTTTACTGCAAGACTCAGAGGGAGGCAATTAAAAGGCTGTCTTGTCTTCCCAAGGTTCGATTCCCAGCTAGGATGACATCAGTCTGCAGAGGCCTGCTGCTTTACCAGCATGGCCTTACAAAGGACTGCGACTGGCATGACCTGGCATCAGTGCCAGGCACAGGATTGGCATCAAGTTTCCTAGGGACGATGGCCAGGCAGTGCATCAGCCCGTTTTGTTTGGATACAGGGTGTGTTTCAGGGCTGCTTTGTGTCATGTTTGGTCTAGGAGAGGATATAACCCTCTCAAAACCCACGGGGTGACAGCATTAGCAGAGCTCTTCTGGATTATTTCTACACAAACTACTCCCCACAGAGGCAACGTTTTCACCCCAAGCCCCTGACGCCGTTACACCCCCAGGAACTTTCTTGTAGCAACTTTGCAAGAGGAAATTCGCCGATTCACAGTTCGATGTTCGGAGCCCTACAAGGATCAAGCCAGAGGAAGCAGCTGCCCACATCTTTAGTGAAGCCTTGTGAATGCAGTCCTACAGCTGCCCCCCAGCTGGCTTTGTGGGCTGTACCTTAGGGGCAGCCCTCTAGAAGAGCTAGGCTGATGGGTTTCAGTTCAGCTGATACTCCACGCTGCTAATTCATGCTCTCTTTGCTCATGCTGGACATACCGCTGCCTTCAGCAGTTCCCAGACACCAATGCAGCATTTATACCGAGAAGCCTCCAAATTCTGTGATAGCACATGAGCTTGATGGAAAGGTCAGCCTCTGACTAAGGCTACCTACGAACAGTTAAATCCTACCCCCATTTCTTCCCGTTCCAGCCGACCCTCCCTAGATTCAGACCTCACAAATCCAAGAGCCACTGAACTTCCTAACCCAAGGGTGGGCAATTATTTTGGGTGGAGGCCCACTTACTGAGTTTTGGCAAGCCATCGAGGGCTGCATGACAGGCAGCTAGGGGCAGATAAATATTTTCTAAATTTTTTAGGGGCCCCGCAGACTGGATAAAATGGCCTGGTGGGCTGCATCCAGCCCGCGGGTCACATTTTGCCTGCCCCTGCCCTAACCACTTCACCTTCCCAAAGGTCTCACAGCTCCTCCCATTAGTGTCTCCAATTCCCATTCAAGTTCCTTCTTTGCAAAGGGCTCGCCAAAGAGCACAGGTGCAGCACAGGGAGACCTAGGCTCTGCTGTCATCCCCCCTCTCACATGGGGTTGCAATGCAGTGAAAAGTCAGCACATCACCTAGGTTCATCTCATGAGATTCCAGCTCCTGCTCAGATTAAACTTTTCTTGTACTGGTATTCATATTGCACCCTGACCCGCTTCCCTAGAGGCAACATACTACAATGGAGCCATTGGAAAGCCTTCAGTTTCATGCTTTTGAGGCTGCTTGGTAGTATACACCTTAACACGGCTTTTTAAAAATAAAATAACCACAGCCACTACACTGAAGGTATGTGACAGTCTCCCTAGGGCGTGCTCCTTAGGCAGCTCCAGTGGCCATCCCTTCCAGCACACACCACATGCAGAGTCACAGATACCGTGCCATTTATCCTGGCTAATCCAGGGTTCAAACAAACCCTGCTCAGACACCAAGAGAGGACCAGAGTGCACAGCGTTTCCTATTTTCAAATCGGATCTAATTTGGATCCTGGCTCGCTCTTCTTTCTCTACACACAGGTTGCAGAGCAGGGGTTCTCAGCTGAAACCACACTCCTGAAACTGTGATCAGCTGCAACACAACAGGCCCGACCAGGTTTCATGACCCGCTGAAAGCATCTCTCAGACTGCTTGGTGCTTTTAACACTCCATGATCTGTTCAGTAGCGCTGCAAAAATACAGAGGAAATCTTCGATAAACAGGGCAGCATTTATGCAACTGGTGGATCCTTCCAAACAAAAGTCTCTCCAGCGAAAGACAGAAGGCTTCTTGTCTCCATCAGCAGTGTTTCAGCGTGCAGTTGTGTGGGTGTGTGGGGATATAAAAGAAATGGCAATTCCAACAGTGAAAGCAATGGCCTGAGAGCACCTCAGCTGCTCTCCCAGTTAGCAGATGAACTTTAAGAACGAAATATAACCTTACTCCGTGCATGAGGCATGAAGCTCTTCGGGCTCCACCCAGCTCCTCATTAATGGAGCGGGCCACAGCGCAGGGCCGGAGTTTAAGCCTGCGCACGTCTCAGCAGGTAACGCAGTAATTGTTTACTGTAGCTGCTCCCTCAACCTACAAGAGCCAAATTCCTATTTGCCTGAAAGTAGGAAGAGGGCAAACAGCTCCTTCCTCTTCCTGCTACTGCCTGTCCTGAGCATACAACCCAGCCCAAAACGCCGTGCTCAAGGGATCTGTGTAGCCCCCTCTGGCAAGCACTGCTTAAGATGGGAGGTTTGGCCGAGTGCCTGGGCATGACACCTACTGCATGGCTGCTAAGGCAGCACATTGGACATCAGTGTGTTGTCCCCCGCTGCCAGCATAGCCCTCGCTGCAAGTTTAAAGCTTTCTCGTCTGACCCAAGGACCATGGACATATGGCCAACAGTGAACAATGACATCTGGGCAAGTGGAAGCTCATTAGCCCACAAATTAACAGGCTCACACCCTCCATACAGTACACTGCATTTTCTTTGTGCCATGCCCCATCTGCCATTGCAGCAGAGGGAGCACCCCCGAGAGCTCACTAAGTTATTAATGCATTTACCATGTTACAAGGCAACTACAAATAGGAGCTTCTTCGGGGACAACTGGTGTCAGGAAGGAAGAGAGGTTGGAGCCTGTAATCCCCCTTTCTGGCTGCCAAATGGGCTACGATAGTGTCAAGGGTGCTGCCCAGTCCAGATCTAAACATCACACCTGCACCAAAGGGTATCAAGCCAAAGTTGCTTGCCTGACTTAGAAAAGCGGCATTCTTCTCCCATTAAGCCAACAGAGCCAACATGGCTATGGGAGATGAACGGGATCAAACGCAGTCTTTCCCATCATTTCTAGAATAGTCAAATCATACGCCTGCTATCCCCCACAAGCCAGGAGAACACAGGTAGATTTTCAGACTGCAAAGAGTTTGTGGCACCAACAGACGGAAAAGATCGTTATCCCTGGAGTCCCTGCGAGGAATATAAAAAACCTAAAACGAACCGTGTAATTTGACAATCCCTTTTCCTGACTTGTGTCTGCTTGAAAGCGCATCCATTGTGAAAGAAGGAAATGCCAGCTCCTAGACTAATATCAGCCTGTAAAATGACTCAGTATCAATAATAAAGGAGAATCCTCTTCATCTCCAGAGTCCTGGGAATTATTTGCAAACAAGCTCTGATGGATTTTTTTTAGCTGATCACAAAATTATTTGCAAACAAGCTCTGATGGATTTTTTTTAACTCATCACAAAATCCCAGCCACTCCATCCAGGGCAATAAAACTCAACGTAGAAGTTAAGACAGTCCTCAAAAAAAAATGTCTGGGCGAAAAGGGAAAATCCACAAGAGCATTGCCACCACCAGGCAAGCTACCAGACTATGACAAAGTCCATTTAAATTAAACTTACCTGATCAAAACAGGCTTCTGGAAACTGAAATCCCTTCCCCGAGATGGACAATACAACTTCAGCAACAGGAAGTAGCCAGGAAATTTTGACCATGGTATTTTTGTTGGCTAATGCAAGATGCTGCTTGACGTTACATCCGACTCAAGCAGGTTCCAAATATGACATGCTCTGTCTGGTCTCCGGGGCGGGATGAACGCGCTCGATCCAGATATTCCTTCGCTCGAGATCAGGGTCCTGTCCTACGCAGACGGCGATGGCCCATCGGCCTCACGTCACAGTTTGCCTGTTCACAGGGCTCAAAAGGGCCCGGCGAGAGCAGCCTAACGTTTTCGGTTAAGCAGGTGCGGAGCAACGTGGCTTGGTTTCTGCTGCCGGATCCAGACAAATGGGCAAGTCCTCGCCCTCCCCGTGCCGAGCAAACGGCCGACTTCGGGGAATTGCGTCGCGCGAACGCTCAGAATTCCACCCAATAACGCGTCAGTTAAACTGTGAAACATTTATAGCCTCTGTGGCTTTTCAGGTCAGTGGTAACTGCTTTTACTCTCTCAGGGATGCCACGCACAACCTGAGCTAGTATCAAATAAAAAGCTATTTAAGAATTTTTCTGCAGGCTAAGAGGAGTTTGAATTTGCTGTAATAACAAGCATCTTCCGCCGCTCCCCTGTAGCAGGGATCATTAAAAGTCTCCGGCGGATACTGCAGGGAAGGCCAGACCTGAATGATCACTACGGGCACAGAGTGGCCAATAACGTTGGTGAATAAGGGGGGAGAAGGGGGAAAGGCAGAAAGAGAATTTCCTGTGTGCCAGCTGCTCCGGGGGAACCATTTCACGTGTCCACTCCTAGCTCACGGTAAGAAGGAGCTGGACTGTTTCAGCTCCGTGCGGGGCACGGGGCAGGTACTCCAGTTCAGCATCTCCTTGCTAAATGGGAGTGGAAACACCGAACAATTACCATGGGGCAGCTGACCTGTGCGAAGTTCCACGTTCCGCCCCCTCCACTGTTAATTAAGGTACCAATACTTCTACCAATACTGGAATAAATGGTAGACCCGCCTTAAAAAATGCACGCTTTACCAAAACAGCGGTAATAAAATACCCCCCCAAGCCAAGCTGTCATGTAACCGAGGGCTCTTCAGCTGCAGAGACGGCAAGGCAAAAGGCTTCTGCAGGATTCTTGGCTCTTATGCAATACGGTATACTCCTCTTCACGGGCCAAGAGGAACGATCTCTGCCATGTGTCCAGCTTTTTGCACTCTAAAGAAACCCCAAAGAAGCCTGTATAAAACCGTATCCCTCTCTGAAAGTCCTGGACCTCCCATCTGGTCATGCAAAGAAACCAGGGCTCAGGACCTCAGTCTATGGTGTAGGAAGTTATTTTTAATGCCCAAGGACACGGTCGTGATCTCACTGCACTGTCAAGCAGGGAAAAGGGTGGCAGCTGCACGCAGGTTTCTGCAGATCAGTGGTTCTCAACCTTCCTTCTTGGACTCAAGGCCTCCCTCACCGGACTCAAGGCCCCCTCCATAACTCTTGCGAGTTGAGTGGCACCCGGTTTCAAAGATGAATTTGTATAATACAGTGCTTACCTCCTCCCATGAGGGCTGGGCAGTGGAGGTGGGGACTCATCCAGGCAGGGACAAGCGTGAGCTCAGCTTATCCATTTACCTTATCTGCTTACCTCCACACACCTCGCTGCACCTTTCAAAGGGTCTGGCACCCCTGGTTCTAGATGAGTACATCACTTCCTTGAATGCTGTTCTCCAAACATTTTAGAAATGGTCAGGTATGACACAGCCTCTAAAGTCAGGCAGAGACTTGGCATTTGCAGGTTATCAGCTCTTCACATTTTTAATTAAAAAGCTCTCACTGTGGCACTGATAATCTGCAAAGTCACTGCAACTGTCTGCTGGGGCTCCTGGAGTGCTGCCCACAGGGAGGAAGTTAAATTTGCCCAGTCCAGGAGCTCGACATAAATGGGGCAGCTGTTTGAGGGCACTGGAAAATGGTCTGTTTGCTTTTATGTCCGTAAACAGGATAGGCCTGCTGACGAATATGTTCACCTGGAGCTTGGAAAAGGCTTGGAAAAAAAAAGGGGAAAAAAAAAAAAAAAAAAAAAAAAAAAAAAAAAGAGTCCTTTACAGAAATCCCATTTTGGCTCCAATCATCTGGGTCTGAAGAACCGGGGGACAGGATTTTTGTCCCATAAATGCTAAGCTGCTTCAGACAGTTGAGGCCTGCCCACATGCATGGAGAAATCACGCCTCTAAAACCAAACATTTCAAACCTGCTTGTGAATACAATGCTTCTGTGTGCACGGCGTTTCGCTTTCCAAGAGACAGATGGAAACACTTCCAAAATGTCTCTGTTGACTCATCCAGTTGGAAGCTCCTAATCTGCTTTTGCAGTGGCTAACTCTCTGCAGCTTACCCTGGATAGAGAGTCACAGCTGGCAGTATAACCTGAGCCCTGGCCTATCGCTTTCAATAAGGAAGTAACGCAGCAAGAAAAGCTAGAAACCCTGCTGCGCTCCCCTGACTGATGGGTAAGAAATAACCCTTTAGGATCATTGGAACTGCAGATTTTTTACTCTGCTCTGTACAGTTCCCATATGCACATGCAAGAGAGACGACAACTTAAATTAAATTTGTGCCTTTTCAGAAAGTGGCTTTTCTAAAGAAAAGATCATTGACACTCAAAGAGAGCTGGGTTATAGTCTAAAAACCACCAACACAGTACTTTCTTCCTTTGTCTACCAACTTCGTACAGCACCCCTTCGTGTCTGATCCCATAATTTTGCTAACAAGCCACACATTTATACTTATCAACTACAAACCCCCACCCCCCGAATCCTCTGTGCCTTGTATGTTGAGCACCAAAACTACCAGCAAAGTTCTGAGCTACAAAACCTACTGTCCCCATCAAAGGCAGAAGACTGCTGAATCACCCTGTTCACCATTTCAGGTTCGTAAAGCTGGCAATTAGAAAAGTTGTTTTGACCACAACGAAGGTCCAGACAAGAAAAAAAAAAATAATGGTGGGGGGTACCCACACATTTTTAAGAGCATTTCCTGGATAAATGCACTGGAACAGC
>NW_005842812.1:187910-193510 GCF_000455745.1 Alligator sinensis | reverse complement strand
TTCCTGCTCTGCATTTCCACCTGATGAGAAAGTACAGAGCAGAACACTTTAGCAAGGGCAGACTGAAAAAGGAAGGGGAAAGAAGGACCTTGGCATTAAATAATAATAATGAAAAAAAAATCTATTACTTCAGACCGCAGTGAATCAGCAGAACCACCTAACTATTCAAAATATTTACCCAGACAGTTAACGCCACTGAAAGCGTTTTTCCTTTGAATCCTAAGCAGTTCCACCGGGAATAAATTAGTCACAAGTTGAACTGAAACATTCAGTATAAGCCAAAGACGGTCCTACATCTGGACCCAAGAAGTTACACTGCAAATGGAGATGGATGATGTGACTGGACAAGAGGCTGGACTGGTTTCTTTGCAGCATGTCTTTCAGTAAAAGAAGCTCTAAATAATTCAGAAATCTTCCAAGAGTACAAAGTGCCTCTCTGCCTGCACTTTGCATGCATGCTTTCACAAGATTTTTAAAATAGCCCTTTGGATAGTTTGGGTGATTCCTCTGCTCTGTGGCGCTTCAATGAAAGAAACAGGTGGGCGTCTGATTTGGTTTCAAAACTGCTGCATTATTAAAAATAGTTATAGATCCTATTACAAATCTTTCAATAGTCCTCGCTGACGCTCTATTAGAAAGCCAAGGATGGGGGCGTGGGGTTTGAGGAAAAAGGAACTCCTAAGCATGCCAGAGCATAAAAATATCCCTTTCCTGACCAGGGTTTTTATAAAGGAGTTGAAATCTCTGTTGACTCCGATAATATTACAAGCAAACAATAAAACAGGGTATGACTGAAGCTTCAGTCAGGACTCAAACAGGACAGGATAGGCTCAAGCAGGCCATCATCTTAACTTAGTGCAAAGAGGTGAGGGTGGCCATCCTCGATACCCCGAACAATACAGAACCATGAGGCTTTTATCCCTGCCCATTTATGTTCAAGATTCATCAATCCCCTGTAGGTTCCCCATGCGAGCACCTAGCTGTGCACCTAGCCAGGGCCCCTTATCTAGGGTTCAGGGTTTCCATCAAGCCACAAACCTGCAGCTCCCTGAAGTTCCCCATAAGTAACTACTTCCCTTCCTCTCTGCAACGTGCCCCTGTAGTTTTCCCACCATACAGCTAAGAGTCAATGTGTACAAGCAAGAAAAGACTATGCTGGGTTCAAATGCTAATTCAAAGAAAGAGGTGAACTCAGCTATCCTGAACTACTCTCCATTTATGTATTTGATACCTCTCCACTCCTGATAGCCGTGCGGGGATCGAGGCAGAAGAAACTGCTTTGGGACCCAGGACAGGATCACACGATGTGGAGACAATTAGGTGCAAAACTAAACCAGGTGGCCATTTGCATGCGTCAGCGGTGTGTGAAAGGAAAGCACCATGTGCATGTTCAGGTTAAGCAGGTTCCATGTTGCGCGACAGGCGCGTCACATGTGGGATACAAGAATCTAGAAAAGACACGATATTTTAGCTCTGCTTAATGAGCTGGATCTAAGCAACAGGTTAAAAATGTTGTGTGTACAACCCAAAATTCCTTCATTCTGTTCATAGCTCGTCTAGTTCTAGGTGGCTGTACATGCTATGCTTGACTGCTACACTCTGGGTTGGTCTACATGTGCATTTACTGCGCAGTAAATTACTGCACAGTAACTGAGTTTAGACCAGCGTCTATACGTACAGGTGTTAAAGTGCTGGAATGCTGCACGTGGATTGATTTGGAACTAAAGCTAGTCCCAAGTCAGTCCAGACACACTGAGCAGTAAGGCACCTATATGTGTGTTACTGCACAGTAACTAATCAGGCATAAATTTTATAACTGCATGATACAGGTATTAAATTTATGATCAAGTCGGCATAAGCTGCTATATTTATGGCACAGTACAGGTGTGCGTGTGTAGATGTCGCCTGTATTGCACAGTAATTTTCACTTACTGCGCAGTAAATGTGCACGTGTAGACGTGCCCTCTCAGCAGCTTGCCCAAACCACTGGAAAGCCTATTTGTCTGGGATCTATAAGGAAGCAGGCAGGACTGGGGGGTTTCAATTGGTTTGCCCCCTGCCACCATCCTCTGCCCTTTCAAACAAGCCATACTCATGATTTAACCTTAGAGAGGCTTTGTCCATTTGAAGTTTAGGGAGAAAAGAATGCCTCGATATTTGAGAAGCGATGAGAGTGTGGCGCAAGTATTGATTTGAGACTGGAGGAGCTTGCCATCAGGAACAAACAGAACTAAACCTACTGCATGGAGAAAGTTTAGCTAAGGATTGAGGCCAGTACGAGGAGTCCAGATGAAATGTGGATGGAGCGTGTGTATAAATGTTTGCAGGATCAGGATGTTCATTAAACAGGTGTCAGCCTCAAG
The DNA here is from genome assembly GCF_000455745.1 of Alligator sinensis. Classification (NCBI taxonomy): domain Eukaryota; kingdom Metazoa; phylum Chordata; order Crocodylia; family Alligatoridae; genus Alligator; species Alligator sinensis. Next base: position 191,147 of record NW_005842812.1, on the reverse strand, counting down.
CAATAGAAGACCAGAACCAGAGGGTATTTTAACAGCCAAGTACAAATTGTCTGCTGTCTTCCGTAGATTTTTTGTTGTTGTTGTGTAGGTATATTTCAGACAGAGAAAGCAAACTCGTTTTTCTCAATAAAGATGTTCTGGCTCCAATACTTTGAAATAAGAAGTTCAAAGGAAGAACAGTAGTCATCGACTCTTCCAAGAGTACCAAACAATGGTACACAAATTTGATCTTTAGGCTTCTATTAGCGAGGATCGCTCTCTTCATACAAAAACATCAGCTCATCCCTAATCAATTTTAGCATTTTCACAAATCAGACTGATTTTCCCCACACGCTCGTTAGTCATTTATTTCTCAGTTGACCTTTGTTTTCCTGGATACAAACAAATCTTGCTGCAGAGATACAAACACATGCAGTCACAAAATGGCAAGGGAGCTCATAATGGTGAATGAGATGTCACTCACCGCCATCATCTATTCAATCGTGCCACTAATTTCCAGATATTACAGTGGAGCTTACTAATGCCATCACACTTAAGGCAGTATTAGCATCTTCCAGGACTTCCAAAGTAATAGGGGAACTACCATTCGGCCTGCAACAGTTTGTCAGGCTTTGTATGACGAGCACTCCTGAAATTTAGTTGCTGGGAACAAATAATGCCCAGCCAACTTGAAAACCTAGGATGACGCTTGATAAACGAAGCTAAGTCTGAGGGCCAAATTGTGGCGTTCGAGTACCATAGACAGAGAGCAAGCCTTTTCCTCAAAGCAGCCTATATTCTACGAGAATAACAGGCCCACTTTTTTATTGCACTTTTGGATCTCAGCTCCGAGACGTCATATTTCAACTGGCCTCTGGTTGGAATCCAGCGCAGAGCGGTGGCGACCAGAACTCTGACATCTGTTCAGTGGTCAACGTGAAACTATTTGGTGGTTTCATGCTGATTCCTAGGAGGTAGCTACTAGCAACCAAAACTGGGGACCTCTTTAGAGTTTCAGCACACCACACAATTTGCACAGCATTTTGAATAACAGGACCAGAAAACACCACTTAGGCAATAATTCCTAACCCTTAAGTACCGGGACAGCAGCTAGCCTATTTTCTTCTTCTCAGAAGTGATCCTTGGAGGTCCGGATGAAGCACCGTACAACTGAGAAGGAGGGCACTGCCACGGAGAGGGGACTTCAGCTGATATCCTGAATCTTGGACAACGTGTGGTATTGTGGTTTAACTACATATGCAGGAAGTGGTAAAAAAAATAAAATATATATATATATATATATATATATATTGAAAAGCCATGATCCAACAAAAGCACTGTGTCTGGGTTTGAAAGTCTTTCCCAACTGCTATTTGAAACTTAAGGCCCCGATCCTGCCACCCGAGACACAGAGGTGGACTCTTGCCTCTGCATGGAGCTCTGCTTTCAATGGGCTTTACGCAGGCCCACACCTGCCTGTGCAAGCTGTAAATGTAAGGAAAAGGCTCTCTCTAGGGTTTCAAGCCATTTCCCTTGTGTATCTGACAGCACACCGTGTCTAGCTGGTTTCAGAGCAAGCAGAGGACGTAGCATTGAAAAAAAAAAAAAAAAATATTGACCAATATTTAAAAAAACCCAAAAAACAAAAAACCAACCCGCAAATTGGCAGGGAGATCTGAGGGCAGGCCAACTGCCAGACAGGAATGTTAACCCTTTTTTTTAAAGAAAGAAAGGATTGGATTTCAAGCAGCTGGTATCCCTTTAACTCTGAGAAACTGTTACGTGCACACCACAGTGAGTCTCCACGACTATTTTAGTTGCATGTAAAGACTGTGCAAACGCGTCATGCTGCTTCAGTTGGAAATAAGCTTGCTTCTCGTTATGCAAGTGAATAGGAACATCCAACCAAACAGTGATTGGTCTAAACGCTTCATTAAGTTCACTATGTGGTCTGGACATTGCTTCAAACTCAAACTGGCAAGAGGAAGAGAACGTTGCATTGGTGTTAATTATATCCCAGCAAAAGAGCGTTGATATTGCAGACCCAAAACAATCAGACAAACTCTCTGGTGTTATTTCCAAGCAGCGCAATATTCACATCACACTGGCTCTGCCTGGAGTCTGATGCCGTCAGGGACATGAACTACCTGGATCCCATGAAGTGCTGCCCCACTGCATTGTCATACTTGAGTGAGTTTGGGGAGAACAATACTCTATTTTCCTAACTGATGGCTTCACAATCAATACTTATATTTATTGGCTCTGAGCAAGTCACGTTTCACATGGATCTTACCTTTCTGATTCTGTTTCCTGGCCATCCCAGCGTGTTTGTTTTTTTATGTCCAGTTAAAAAGCAGCAGTCCTTGCCCTTGAATAATGCGGCTGGCAGCTGCAATTCACACGTTGTCTTGTATCAAAGCAGGAAGTGGCAAATATCTGTTTTGGGATGGTAAAATCCCAGCTGTGAGGGCAAATGGGGTCTAGGAGTTGTCAGAAATTCTGCTGACAAGACAGCAAAGCACTATCGCTCTTTCCTCTCAAAAGCAACTTCTTGTCAGGAAGCCTGACTGCAGCAGTTTGGACTGTCCTTTCAACACGATCTGAAAGGAAAAAGAAAAGAAAAGAAAATGGAAATGAGTTGAAAAACTCCTGCTGTATTAGCCATGTGGGTATACAGGAACTCACCCAGGTCACCAAACTCTTTCCTCTCTTGTGCTTTGGAAAAATAAAATTTGTGTTTCTTTAAAAAGGCACTGAAAAACAATCAATCAGTCAGGGATTGGGTTTCCCCCAACGCAGATTCTCCATTTTAGTTCTTGTACTCCAAGGAAAGCAGGGGCTGTTCTGTCTCAGCTTTTCATAGGTATTTTTTAAGCTGACCTCCACATACATGTGACGTTCCTGCACTAATTAGCGGAAGCACTGTAACAACATACATTCGGAGAGCAAATTAAAAATCCTATGTACAGCTGAGAAAGAAAATGCCTGCTGTTTTTGCCGTGTCAGGCAGAACAACAGGTGAAACCAAGAACAGGATGCAAAATAAGAGAACAATAGTGACCTCTCTGCTCGAGAAAAATAGCCAGTGGAGCTGTGCCAAACCAGCCTTCTCTGTAAAGCATTAAAGCCACGTTCAGAATAAAATGTAGGACCATGGACACAGTTATTTCAATATATAGATTGGGTGTTTTTTTACAAAAAAATATTGATTCCTAACCAACAAAACACAACGGTATGAACGGTCTGAAGGGCACTTGG
>NW_005842812.1:185445-187879 GCF_000455745.1 Alligator sinensis | reverse complement strand
TTCCTGCTGGAACCAGCACGCTCTAGAATGACACTGAAATTGCTGTTTCATCGTTTAGAAAGAAAACTGTATGGCTCAAGTATATCGGATAATTAGGAGCGAACAGTAACTCTCCTCATCAGGAATGGATTCTAGAGGCATTCCCAGGGTATAGATTACAAGCGTAGGGAATGCAGCAACACTAACGTGATACAAGAAACTACTGACACCGGCCAGAAGCACAATTCCCATAACACAGGCGCTCCCACCAAATATTCTGAGTTATAAATGGAGGGTTTGGTACAACGAAAACAGTGCCAAATGAAGTATGCAAGTGTTCAAAATATTGTTAGATCTAATCACGTAACTCAAACACGCAACACAAGCTCCGGGAAAGCAGGAGAGAGAAGCTGCACGAATCCAGCATACTCACTGTGAGCTGCAAACTGCAAGTACAAGCGCTCTTCGCCTGTAAACTGAGTTCCTGGACGACTAGCCTATGCATACGCTCATACCCTGATCAGCCTTTGGAACGAAATCGTTCCTCTGTTCACACTTAGTACCTGGAAGCGCACACCCCGCAACACCGTAGCATCTTAAAACTTTTCACAACACAAGCGAGATCCTTGCAACAGCCGGGACACAGAGCGAGGGCTCGAACCTTTGACACCCAGATAGCGCTGAACGCTGCCTCCGCCTTCCCCTGCCGTCAGCACCTTCAGGAAACCTGCTGCACCAGGGGACACTGCTGCTGCTTGGAAAGCAGATGTGCTTTGGATCGTCTGATGACATGCAAGTTTCATGTCCCCTCCCTCCTGCCTGTGTGCTGCCTGCGTGTAAGCAGGAAGTACACAGGACATGAGCCCAGGATCTTGCTGCTACAAATACTCGAACAGAAATCTCCTGGGTTTCGAGACGATGTCTTTTCTGGAGACGACCAGCTCAGGAGGAGGAAGTGCCACGTGCACCCACCTGCAGTCAGAACTAGACCTCTAACATGTATTTTGTAGGCTCCTTCAAGAGCAGAGCTGTAAACGAACAAGTCTCCTCTCTCTAAAAGGTAAATGCTGACACAAAACATGAGCAAAAACTTCCTGTGATTCAGGAAGCCTGTGAAAAACATAAGGCTGGTTTTAAACAAACAAATACGATGCTTTCCCCAATTAAATTTGTTTGGATTTTTCACAGCCTAGATTTTTTAAATGTGCTTTAGGTTGTGAGGAGTTTGCGGGTGATAATTCATGGACAGAAAATAACTAAAAGGCGCATCTCATTTAGACCAAAATTTAGCCACAATACATAAAAAAAAAAAAAACCTCCCAAAAAGCCTGTGGAACCTGGCTCTTCTCTAGCTCCTTTGATCAGAGCATTTCAAAGCACGAGATAAATTTTATCCACGTTACAAGTGAGAGTAAGTACAAAAATTAAGTCTGGGAAAAAACACACGGGCTTTTATCGGCAACAAGAAATTGTTTTCTGCCAAGCAATGGTTAAGCCTAGCTATTGTACATAAATGATTTCCTAGTTACAGAGCGAAGATGCATCCAATAACACATCTGGAGGCCAACACAGACTGTTTGAAGATGGAATCAATACTGCTTCACCAAATGAAATTGTCAGGGGGAAGGCGTGGGCTGGACAGTCTGAGACAACCTTGGCCTACGTTCAGATTCGGTTTCACAAAATTGTGCGACCTCCTTAACCAGAAGCCTTGCAAGGAACTGATCAGACTGAAAACTCTGCAACATGGTTGTTCGACACAAGGGTCAGCCACATCTGCATAAATATACTATTTAAATTTGAAAAAGAATGCATTTTTTTCCCTAAAAACTGAGCAGGAAAAACACCTCCTTAAATTCCAGGATAAGTGAAATAACCATGGGCTAACGAATTAAAAATGAATTTAAAAACCTGCAGAAAAGCAAGCCCTCTTTTGGATAAAGAGAGTGCAATGTCTTCTATAATGCATTATGTATTCTATAAACACCAGAGAGAAATATTCATTTATTGGGGCTTAAAAAATTCCATTATTAAATTTAAACCTACAACTTAAACAGGAACACCCCCTTCTCCCCTTCCCACACACACACTCCTTTTTTATGGGCCTGCTGTAGCAATTAAATAATTCCCAGAGCTGCGCAGTCACCTAGCTGATGGTATAAAATAACGTTAAAAAAAACCATATAGCTTGAACATGAATGTTTTCCAAATGTAATACAATGAACAGAAAGATATTTTCGAGTTACTAGAAACAAATGAATAAAGGAGGGTCTGACTTAAAAATCTGACCCATAATGCTAAGGATATTCTGCCAAATAATGATGTCCAGATTAAATTTTTCACTCCATTTCTACAACTAATTATTTTATCTACTGTTTTCTGGGAAGGGGGGGGGTGTAACTAGTGACAGTTTTGCTTGGGTGCCCTGTGAAAGTTGCTTCTCCTTCTGGAATCC
>NW_005842812.1:178898-185405 GCF_000455745.1 Alligator sinensis | reverse complement strand
CCAGTACTGGAAAATAAATCTACTACTTAATATTTTTATCATTTTGATTCTAGGATTTCACATAAGTTGTGGAGCGGCTTTCTTCCCCCCTGAGCTTAAACATTGCTCATGTGGCTCAGCAGCACCTGCCTAATTGGCTTTTGAGTAAAGTAGTCCCTTATCAAGTTATTTTAATCCTGTTGATCAAGCATGTGCGATTCCACACGCACTACAATGTGCCTGCAAAAAGAAAAATCTCTCAATTGGTGGTTTATGATCGCTCTCGCATCCTCAATTCTAGGGTTCCTAGAACGAGCAGAGGGCGCAGAGCCCCAAGACGTTTTTGGCCAGCCTGACTTGTGCCACTCTCCATCCAGCACCAAATGAAGGCTCAGTTAAAATATCATGTTTTAAAAATGCCCCATATTAACCTACAGATTTGTGGAGTCTCATAACCATGTAGAAGTGCATGGTTTTGTCTCTGTGGTAGGTACAAAACACCAAGACTAGTAAAGACTGCTCAGACCCTCAAATAGTCCCCCTCTGGGTGCAGGTGCAAGTCCTCTCGTACGGCCCTCCATGGAAGCTCTGGGTATGAGGCCTTTCAGCCGAGCTGAGGTCTTGATGTTACCTGCTTTTTAAGCAGTTGCTAATAAGCCATGGCAGAGCAGAAGAAACAAAACACCCAGAGTCATTAAAGCTCGATACAAGCCCCAATCGCCCTGTTCGGAGACTACGACAGCTTTAAACTTTGTTTGTTGTCTAGCGGTTCTATCACGCACAAAACTGAATAGGCCCCACATCTGGATAACAGCAGGTTGGGTTCAGCATCTTCAGTCAGCGAAGAATAGAACATGCCACACAATGGTAAGAGCTGGAAGAAAACCAGGCTTGTATGTGATTTTTGAATCTATAAATCAGTTTTCAGAAGCTCCTTTCAGAGAACAATGGAACATTTAATACCCAGTGCTCTATATCACACCTGCACTCTGGCCTCCTTGGTTTTCTGAGCACAGGTCTGGGAAAAAAAAAAGTCTACCATTAATGACCCCAGCAGAATTTATTTGCATAAAGCAGCTTCTTTTCCTAGCTCAGACTAATCCTTTGATGCAACTGGGAAAAGCAGAGTAAAATCATATTGTACAAAAGAATCGTTTTAGTCCTTAAGAAACGTTAATTGCCTACTATCACATTCAAACCTTCTTTCAGGATTTCCCCATCATGCTCTAACAGGTTAATTATTTTGTACAAGAATGAAATGAATATTTAACTACAGAGATAATTAGCTGTCTATATTCTCCTTAAATCTACACCTTTATTGTTCTTCCAGTGAATGCAGCATGCAGAGCACGATCCAAGACATTAGATATTCTGAAGCGTGTACCTCTTACAGTCTAATTTTATATGGATCTGCAACTTGGAGCAGCAAAAATAAACACTTCAGAACACAGACTATTCCTGCACCTTGCAGGAATATTGTTTATAACAAGCACCCCATAAGCTGTGCATGCACGAACCTGCATGCATGCAGTACCGAGCAGAAAAAAAAAAAATATATATATATAAAAAAAAAAGAGACCACCACTGTATTTCCCCACCAGTAGGAAAACACCAGCTGTGTTAGAGAATGCCAAGTTATACTGTGTTCCCCATGCCTAACTGTAATGAACCCATCCAAGGAGTTCAAAACCATCCCTCTAAGCTTTTCAGTATTTACACAAAAGCTGAAGCCCGGTAAATAAGCACAGACCTGGAAGCACCAGCCCCTGGAGACCTAACCCCAGCTCAGCCCCTGAAGTGACACGTGACAGCCAGCAAGACCCTTCATGTCCTCGCGCCTCCTGCAAAGCAGGGATAATGTGGACCCGTTGTAAAGATCAGTGATTATAAAGAGAAGTGCCTGCACAGAGCAGCAGCATTTGCTGTCAGCTATTCCTATGTAGGGCAGTAAAATGCTCCCTTCCGCCATTTGGTCCACACTGGTGAAGTGAGCCATACAGGCCTTCCACACGAGCAGCCAGTCTCGGATGGGTCTGCCTCCAGCCCAGCTTGGCTGGAAGAACAATTTGGCCAAATCAGAGATACACCAACAGACGCTGCACACAAAACGGACGGACGGGGAAGTCAAGAAGAGAGACCGGGAAGCTGAGTAAAAGGAGAGAAGTACGTAAGCTCCTAACTTGCACGGAGGGAGAAATTGTTTCTTGGTGATGTTTTAGCATTTTTCGCAGACAGCTGCGATGCTCTAAGCACACGCTGGCCTGTAGCTGTGTGCAACCTCAGGCAAGTCTTCTGGGCTACGTCTAGGGAATCAGCTACCACCATAAGCTCTATCCAAATTTCCAATCTCCTACAGCAAATGTCCCCTAATGCTTTGCCTTCTACAGAGCTCAAACCTCTCTGAAAACATCAAGCTTCACAAACAGCCCCTCCACACAGCATAGGTAATAATGAATAGGAGGTTTTGGTTGCACGAGTTTCTTTCTACATGTAGGCATGCTATTTAAGGCAAAAATGATTACTTCCGGATATCTTCCTGGATTTGAAAGACAAAAGAGAAGAAGATTTCCATTTGAAGGCCACTTGCAAATACATTTGTGTTTGTATGTTAAGAAAATTAACTTTTGCCCGATTGGGCCTTTTAAAATATATTATTTAAAGAAAGACCTCAACTTTTGAAAAGGAATAAAAAAAAGAAAGGTAAGGAAAAGACATAATGGACTTACGGAGGGGGTGGGTGGGTCTCAGGAGAGGTAGGCTGTAGTGTCTCACATCTAAGTTGAAGGGGTGAAGATAGTGAATGTTTAAGAAGCTCTCCCTAAGGTAAAGAGGAATTAATAGAAAAAATAAAACAGCAAGTACTCCCAGTAGAAATCTCCCCCCTTCACTTGTTCAGCTTTCACAGTCTTGGCTGTCATGACATCACCTTAATAGAATGAGAGTTGAATTACTGAATGTCTATTATTATTATAATTATTGAAGGTCTATTATTGAATGTCCCTAAATAAACAGGACTTGAACTTTTAAATTGGAGGGAGGGGGAGAATCCACTGAACAGTTTAAAATAAAAAGGTCACTTCTATACTTTATAAAGGAGTTAAAGGTCACAAGTCTCTGCCCCACCCTCCTTGCCTGGCAGGTTCTCACTCCAACATCTCCCTCTGCCTGAAGCCCAGGAGCCCTGTTTGCTCAGGGCTTGCAGAACAGCTCTGCAAAAATCATAAAATATTTAAAGACCTCTTGAAGAGTAAACGACAGTTAAAAAAAAACCCACCCACACACCAGTCCACTCCCTTTGAAACAAGGCTTGGGCTGCAAACCGATAACTACAGCGCCTCAAGCAGATGCTAGCACTGCAATACATTGGCGATGCACGAGAAATTAGCTGAAAGTCTTCTGCATTACCTCTCAGTAGCTGGGGTTTCAAAGTCAGAGTTAGGTATGCACTTTTTTACTAGTCTAGAAAATAAAAATAAATGAAATGCGATGGCTTTCAAATGGCACGAATACAAGAGAGGACAAGAAGCTATTACTGCCACAAATGCTATTTAATCATCACAAATACTATGCAAGTAATTCGTGCAGTAATTCATGCCTAGCTCTTTATACCGGCAAAGTTGCCTGAAACAAGCCATTGGCATGAATGAGCCATGTGTGTCAATCCTGTCCGAACCCCTCCCCACGCATAACCAGTAGTTTCTGCTGAACTAGAGCAAAAAGCCAGGATTCAGGTATACGAGCAGAACTGAAAGAAGAGCGACCACAGTCCTTTACTTCCACAAAATCTGAAACAAACCCCTGGGGACCTTACGCGGCTGCAGGGGCCCCTTCCTCTCACTCCCGCCCCTACTAAATGACTGTCTGGCTGAGAAGTGTCCATCTCAACTGAAATGTGGATAAAACAGAAGTGTCAGCAGAAGAGGTCAGCCTTGATTTTTTTGTTTTGAAATGCAAGTTAAAGTGGGGGGGGTTGAGCTTTGCCAGAAGACACGTTTCAGTAAAGTGGGTATTTTCAGGTGAAAATTTCAAACAAATATAAAACTTTTCATTGAAATTTTCAGCTGAAAAACATAATGTTGCCTGCCTACCACTTGAAATTACTAAGGCCTCTGTTAAGACCTGCATCAGCAAATGTTCAGTAGTTACTCCCCCCCCCCGCCCAGCTGTCCAATATTAACTATATTACCAAAGATAGTTCAGTAGGAAACCAAAAAAGCACCGAAGCTGAACTGTCTGGCTTTTAATCTACTTGGTGTGAAGAGAAGCAAGCTCCAGGGCCTAGTAATCTTTCCAATGGGACCTGTTCCTAAACTAGACCTTTAAGAGGTGAAAAAGTGCAATATTAGCTCCAATAATCAGGTATTAAAGAGCCAAAACACAACAAGAGACCTCTTACTTCACCTGCAGAAGGGCTGCCTCCCATTGCTGCACTAGACTTCTCTCCTCCTACTCATCTACTCCTAAATTTAAAAGATAAATCCAACTGTACACTGGACTGTCTAGTTCAGGCCCTCAACTGATGCTTGAAAAATATTTCCTTAATGTCACTGGTGTTTAAGAGTCAAATATCACAACAGAACATGCAGCCTTGTCTCAGTTTATTGTGACGCTAGCTTAACGGCCTATGCCAAGGCTGATGCTAGAAGTTTATTCATCTGTAGCATCATAATGCATTTCCCCAGGCAGGGCTTCGTAGCAGCGTTCTTCTTCAAAGAAAAAGCAGGTGATGTCCACAACAGCATAAAATCTCTAGACGTACAATGACGCGTGTCTCACCTCCAAGGACAAGGAGAAAAGTTAAGAAAAATAACACGCGATCCTAACATCTTCTTTACACTGCACTGCACCTGCTTGGAACACAACGACTAAACTGACTAAACATACTGGGATATTAATATTCAGAAAGAAATGAGGCAGAACTTTTCATTTTCATAGTCTTAGTTCACTAACTTTGCACACTTTGTTTAAAATCCTTATTAACAGGCAGACCAAAAGAAAGAGACATTAGTCACTGATGCCAAAATTAACATGCGATGCGAGGCAGCCAGCTCATTGTAAAAACATTTAAAGGAGCTTTTAATAACTGCATAAGCAAGTCGGCTTATTAGCGAGCACTGCTGCCAGTCACAGGAGATCACAACTGCAATCCAAGTAGCTTAGTGCCATGTGATTATCTGGTATTCAGGAACCAGCGAGCAGAGGTCTCCAAGCCACTCGCGAGCAGCTTGATGCCCACTAAACTTTTCTGACATGACTGACAGGCACAGGAAACTCTCTTCTCCATTAACAGGGAAATGGAGAGGATAAGCGCAGGGCTGCTTGCAACATGTGACTTGCTCGCTACGATGGACCAAAGGTGGCTATGAAGGAAAAAAATGTGCAAATGTAAGGAGATGCACGTGTACAGCCTGATGCCAGATGCGTGCACGGCACTGCCAGAACAGGTGTGCGTTATGTTCCCTAAGGAAAAGCCCTGAAAGACTTACAGATGTTCTGCTTACTTTCTGTCTCGGCTTTCCTCTCGTTTACAACTAAGAGGATCGCAGAAGGTCCCTCATCCGGCTGCCTGGTCTGGTTTGGACCTTGTCCCTGACATTTACAAATAGCTAATTATTTTTAAAAAAGGGAGACAGAGCCTGTGAAGGGGTCACCTCCTGCCAGGAAGGGGAAGAGCTGACTCTTCTTCATCTCTGCACATCTACAAGCCTTCGAGATAGCAGCAGCAGCCTAGCAGAGGAGGGGGTGCGAGCAAGCACTTGGGGAGCAGTTCTTTCCACTTCACCTGGAAACAGGGCTAATCACAGCCCCTCAATATAAGACTTGCAGAACAAAGCCTCTTTCTTCACATACTACCACCCCCAAGGACTCGTCCACGTGGACTTGCCGGTCCACACCAGCTCTTCACGTGGGTCTGTTCATTTTGCATCCAGAGGGGCTATTTCCGGTCACTCTGGAAGTGAATGAATCTACATGGCAAAGAGGAGCGGGGCGCAGGACACAAGCTAAGCCCGCAGGGGGTTCAGGCAGAACGGCTCCCGCACTGCCCCAGGCGATTTCTCAGCAGACTCCTGTAGACAAACCCCTCTGAGAGCAAGCAGGGGGAGGGCCAAGCTAGGACCAGCTGCTGGACTCGGCCCCACCGCTGGGGCACCTAGGCCGGGTTCATACCCCTCCCCTCTCCTTGGAGGAAATCCTGGCTAAACCCTGCCGTGTTTATGTTGTGCCCGTTCCCCTCCTCACAGTCCTGCCTGCTCCCTGCTTCCACCATCCCCAGATGCCTGCTGCCTCATGCCCACTTGCTCATTCTCTGTACTACAGTAGCACCTAGAGGCCCCGACGGGGACTGGGGCTCGGCCCGCGGGAATTACGCAGACCCACCGCGGACCAGGCAGCACAGGGGGGAGAGCCTGCGAGGGCAGGGAGGGGTGGGGGGAGATGCAGGCGTAGCCTGGGGTGGAAGCAGGAGGCACCGGCCACGCTGGGAGCCCACTCGCCCCTCAAGCCCCAGCTTTCTACCCCCCCACCCTG
>NW_005842812.1:176141-178263 GCF_000455745.1 Alligator sinensis | reverse complement strand
CGCGAGGGCTCGCCCAGCCAAGGGGTGTGGCCAGAGGCTGGCAGAGAACCAATCACATAGCATCTCGGACCCGAGGTGGGCGGGGCGGGGGAGCCGAATGGAGCCGGAAGTTGCCGAGAGCCGCTCGCGGGGAGGCGGAAATAGCCGAGTCCCTTCCGGAAAGTGCCGAAGTGCCAGCGGCCCCGGGCGCGTTGGCGCCCCCTGGCGGCGGCCTGACCCGTGCGGACACGTGCGGGCATACATTGTTGCGCGTGCACACACACGTGCGTGCACTGCAGCCCACACATGCATTGTCACGCGCACAAACACACGTGCGTGCACATACACGCGCATGTACACGTTGTCACACGTGCACAGGTGATAAGAGAAGTAAGGCTGGAAGGGACCTCAAGAGACCATCCAGTCCAGCCCTGGATCAAAACCTGCACACATGTATTTGTACACCCGTGCATACACACATTCATACAAGTCTGCATACGTTTGTGCACAAATGCATGCATGCAGGCATTGTCACCTGTGCCTCCACACATGCATGCACACACATAGAAGCATATGCACACCTGTGCATGCACGCGTGTGCACACATATGCAAACACCCATTAGCATGTGTGCATACACACATGCATTCGCACACCTGTGAATACAAGTGTGCATATACACACACGCATTCTCATGTGCATACCACATGCATGCACATACACACATACATGCATATTCACACCCTTGCCCACACACACGCATGCATATGTGCATTTCGCCCTCCCCCCACCTCCCGTGCACCCCCGCAATGCAGGCACATGCCGACACTTACTGGCCCCACCGGACAACGGAGACTTCACACCCGTGAGTCTCATGGCCCAAAGGGCTTTATTGCTCTGGATCTACATGACGGCCAGGTTCCCAGGCCCAGCGCCCCCAGGCCCCGCGTTGCAGCTGGGGCTGGAACCTGTTCCCGGCCTGCCGAAGTAACGCCAAACAAGCAGGGAGGGCAGGAAGATAGCGTGCACATGCACTCACCTGCGAGTACACACACGCACACACATGTGTGCACATGTATGCATGCATTCTCATGTGTGCACACACTTGTGTATATTTGTGAGAATGCATGTATATGGACACGTGTGTGCGCGTGCATGGGTGACAATGTATTTGCACACCTGTGCACACACATGTGCAGAGCGCTGCAGACAGGGACGCCCAGGGCACGCACACGCCATTTGAACCCGGAGTGGACCCATGGGTGTCCGTTAACCTGGTTTAAATCACACCAGAGAAGCAAGTAGCATCCTTGCATGGAAGCGTATGTTCCCTGGTCCTCCAGGCATCCCACAATGCCTTGCTCCTGCTGCCGCCCTCACCTCCAGGCTGCTGCAACCAGCTGCTTGAGGAGGACGTGGACCCAGATGAGGCTCCCACCAGAACACGTGCCAGCCGGACCCCAAGTCTCCCAGTCTCAGAGAGAGGAAGTGGCTGGATCCACAGAACCCAGGTGTCCTGGGGGCTGCCCCCTGCTCCCCCCCTGCACAGGGGCGAGGGGAGCCGGCAGCCCATCACCCCGGCCGGGTCCTCCGGGCCCGTGTGAGGACCTCGTAGGCATCTTGCACCTCGATGAAGCGCCGCTCAGCCTCCTGCACGCGGTGCCGGTTGCGGTCGGGGTGCCACAGCTTCACCAGTTCCCGGTAGCTCCGGTGCACATCCTCGGCGGGCGCCCCGTCCGGCAGCCCCAGCACCTGCAAGCGAGGAGGAGCGGCCACCCATCAGACTGGGGGCTCCTTCTCAGGGGTGCCCACCCAACCCCCTTCCTGGGTGGTCCCACCGGACAGAGCAAGGGGGCCCTCACTCCCTCTGCTCCCAAAGCCAGGGGCAGAACCCAGGAGTTCGGGCTGCCTGGGTGGCATCACTGGACCTCCCCCCTCTGCTCCCGGCACCCTGTTGCCCTCCTACCCCATTGTCCCCCTCCCTCTTACGCCTGCTGCTGCTGCAGGTAGTGAAAGCTTTGCACGAACTCGTGGCTTTTCCCCCACTCGGTGCTCATCAGCAGCTGAAGGGGCATCAGCAGCGCCCGCCCCAGCAGCCGGCCGGCAGCTGGAACGACCTCGAGCCAGCCCAGGGCGGTGCCCAC
>NW_005842812.1:174337-175398 GCF_000455745.1 Alligator sinensis | reverse complement strand
ACAGGGCAAAGGGCAGGGGTGTTCTCAGCCAGGGGGGAGGGGGAGGGTGTCTGCAGAGCACCCCGAGGGCAGCCAGGGAGTGGAGCCCAGACGTTCGGGCTCCCTGCTCCCCCCACAAACCCACAGCTCCCAATGTTTGGAGCATCCAGCCGCCCCCAACAAAGGTGCTACCCAGGGGCCCCAGGACAGATGGACAGGCATGGGGTCTGGGGATGAATGGACAGAGACAGGGTCCGGGGATGGACAGCCAGATGGACAAGGGGTTGGGGGCAGGGGTGGACAGCCGGACAGCCTGGCCCTGCCATGGCCCCAGGGGGAGTTCCTCTGCGCTGACCCTGTCGTCGATGGTGGTGACCCCCGCATCCCGGGCCCCGATCCTGGCCTAGGAGCCAGCCCAAGCAGTGGGGGGCTCAGATAGGCCCTATCCTGCAATGAAGGGCTGATCCTGGGGAGGCATTTGCCCCCTAGCAAGGCTGGGGCAAGTGCCACCCCACTTCCCACCTCCACTTGTTATGCCGGTGGGTTTCATGGGGGTCCGTGCAAATCCCTCCCATGCCAGCACAGTTCCCCATCTCTGGCGGCCGTGTGTTTGCCCAGACCCGGCTGCTGCCTCCTGGCCCTTATTTACATGGATTAGCCGGAGCGGCCGCCAATTTGTTCTAATTCATTATTAATCAGCCCCTCGCCCGCGCCCGCACTGTTGACTCAGGGCGGGCGGCGGCGCTGCCAGCCGGGCTGGGGTGGCGGGGGCTGCGACTTTAATTACTTGGCTTCCCTTGTTGCTCCCCGGGTCAGGGTGGGTGGGGGGTTGGGGGCCGCAGTCCCCCCAGGAGCGGGCCAGGGCCTGGCTCTGGTGGGTGCGTGGGTGGGCTCTGGGCACCAAGGGGGTGCAGAGGCGTTCTCCTGGATTTGAGTCCTGGCTTTAGGGTCTGGTGGGTGGAGCAGGGACTGGGGGGCCTGGGAGCTCCTCCCGGCTAGGGGGCACTGACCTCCTCCAGTGTGGGGGGAGGCCTGGGGCTGGGGGGCTGGGCTCTGTCCATCCGCCAGGACAAGGCCCCAGC
>NW_005842812.1:170863-173555 GCF_000455745.1 Alligator sinensis | reverse complement strand
TAGGAGCCAGGACTCCTGGGTTCTGCATCCTCTGCCAGCGCCTCCCAGCCTGGCAGCACAGGAGCTGGTCCTGCCTTGTTCCCCAGGCCTCAGTTTCCTTGCCAGTGAGAGTGGCAGAGCCGTGGCTGGGGCTGGCCTGCTTCGACGCAGCTTGTAGGGCACACGTGGGGACACCCCCATGCATAGGCAAGCATGACAGGCCTGCATGCTCACCTGGAGTCAGAGCCCTCGAGCCCCACCACCCCTGAGAAGGCCCCAGCACTGGTGGGGTTAATCCCCCCTGCACACGCAGCCGGGCTCCGCGTGCGCCTTGTCAGGGGGAGGCAGCTCTGGCATTTCTGCGCTGCCGGCAGACAGGAGCTGACAGCTGCCCCCGCCCCGCCTGTCAGACAGCCCCGCGCCGCGGCCCGCGGGACCCACCGCACCGACAGCCAGGGCCGGGGGGGCAGCCCCAGGGAGGGGGGCTGGTGCAGAGCACAGGAATCTCAGGGGAACACGTGTGTCCACGGAGGCACACACATGCAGGGGCACACGAGGACACATGCTTGCACAGGTGCGCACACGTGTCCAACCCCTGCTGCCCAGGGGGTGGGCGGGGGTGGGGGCTGGGAGGGCACAAACAGACCTGAGCAGCCCCCCGGGATGAGCCCATTGTGCCAGGCCCGAGTAAACGATGGACCCTGAGCCCTCGGCTGCAGCCACTAGGCTCAGCTCCCCATGTCCAGCTGGGGCAGGTCCCAGGCGTCCTGCCCCACCCTTGACCCGTGACCCTGGGGGCAGCTGCAACCCTTCGCTCCCCAAACCATTTGTGAGTTGTCATGGAAAGGCAGACTTGGCATCCTGCAGCCCCCACATTCGGCCCCCGACCCTCACCCCAGCTTGAGCCCTGCTAAGCCAGGTGTCCTCCTGCCTCCTCCCATGCTGAGTGTGTAACCCAAGCATCCTCGTGCCCCCACCGCCCAGGCTGGGCGTTGAACCCAGGTGTCCTGGGCCCCCAAAGCCCCGCGATGCCACATTGCTGGTGCCCACCCAGAGCAGCCCCGGCCCCAGCCCAGCACCTGGGCCAAGCCGGACGACCCGTGGGTGGCATGAGGGGCTGACATGGATCAGCCGCCTGTTAGGACGCCTAATTGGAGGCATTGATCAGTGCCGGCCACCGGCGTTTAGGGCATCGATCGCCAGCGCCGCCCGCTAATGAAAGCATCTGTCATCGCCATGGCTGGGTGGGGCCGGGCGAGGTCCGGGACCAGGGTCAGGACACCTGGGTCCTGTCCCTGGCTTGGGGGGCGGTCCAGTGGGTTACACAGACAGCAGGATGTCCGGATGCCTGGGCTCCCCGCCCTGTGGGGGTGGGAGGTGATCGGGGCTGGGGGGCGCTGATCCGCAACCAGGGTACAGGTTGGGGCTGCCGGGTTCTGGGCTCCTTAGCGCAGTGACGGAGCAGCCTGGGACCCACACATGGAGCCACACACATGCACACACGTGTGCATCCCCCAGGACATGGGCACGCACCCTCTTGCCCACTCCTGTAGTGCATGGGCCCCACATACCTGCACCCTTGCAGACATACATGCAATCCCCATCCACACATGGCCCCAGGTGCACATGCACAGGTGGCCTTGCACATGTGTGCACACACTAGTACACACACCCTCCCATGCACACCCCTGCACTCTCACAAACATACATGCAACCCTTATCCACACACACCTCAGATGCACACACACAGGGGGCCTTGCACATGTGTGCACACACCCTCCCATGCACACCCCTGCACCTTCACATACACACATCCATGCAACCCTCACCCACACATGCCCCAAATGCACACACACAGGGGGCCTTGCACACACGCGCACACACCAGCCCACACCCCCTCCCATGCACCCCCCAGCACCCTCCATACATACATGCAACCCTCACCCCCACACACCCAGGTGCACACACACAGGGACCCTTACAGACACACATGCATATGCACACACACGTACCTCCAGCCTTCCTGCACACAGGTAGCTGCAGAGGTGTGCACACACCTGAATACACGTGTGCGAACACAGGCCCCCCAGGACATCCCCTCCCACCTGGTGTGTCTTGCCCACAGGCCTCCCCCCAGCCCATGTGTACTCCCCTGGCCACGCGTGCTCAAGCCGTGCTGCAAGGAGAAGCAGCGAGCCGGGCGCAGGCAGGGGGGAGCAGGCCAGGGCCTAATTCCGCGCATCACGTCGGCTTGTCAGTTTGCCAGTAATTAATGCGAACTCCGGGTCCGGGGCCCCTCCGGAATCGTACATCACTGCCAGCGCCGGCAGCCCCGGCCCCCTCGCCCAGTGCCGCGCGAGGGGAAGGCGCTGGGGCTGGCGGCGGGCGCACGCTCATACATTAGGCATGTCAGCGCAGGGCCGGCTAATTGTCGGCTTTAAATGTCTATTTGTCAGCGTGCGGCTCAGGGGCGCATGAGGCGAATCGCCAATGAGGGGTAGCCCGGGCAGCGTGGGGGGCCAGCCAGGCCTCGCGTGTGGACGCCAGCCGTCACCTTGCCCCGGCATGGCCCGCACGGGGGAGCTGGGCCTTGCTGGGGTCAGCAGTTGTGGGGTCCCCCCCCCCAGCAGCAGGGGACCTCTGGGCGGGCAGGGGCACCCCCAACCCAGGGTGGGGTGCCCCATGGTGCCAGCGCCCCGCATCCACCTGCCCT
>NW_005842812.1:169572-170747 GCF_000455745.1 Alligator sinensis | reverse complement strand
AGGGCCGCCGGCGCTGCCATTTCGCAGGCGAGGGGCCGCCAGGGTTGGGATGGATCTGGCTGTCCCCCTGGGGACATGGCAGCCTCAGGATCCTGCCCTGGTACCCTGGGGGGGGGCCACGATGCCCTGGCAGGGTGGGAAGCTTGAAACCCAGCAGGATGCGGCCCGTGGCAGCCCTGCTTCTTCCCACTAGGGAGCCCTGCCCCCGGTGCCCCCCCTCCGTGTGGCGTCGCGCAGGCAGCTGTCTGTCACTGCCGCGACGCTTCAATATTTCATTAAGCTGGAGCGAGGGGACCTGCAGCCAAGGGGGGAATCTCCTCCTTCCCCCCCCCAACCCCGCTCGGGGGTGGGGGGGTAGGGGGGTCTAAAAGAGCCGCCGGGGGGGTGGGGGGGGGGTGTTCATTACCCAGGATTGGGGCCCACTGCACGCCTGGCCCTTGTGATGTCCCTGGGGGTGATGGGCCACGTGTGCTGGACCCCTGCCCAGCTGAAAAGGGACTGGGACCAGCCCTGGAGCCTCCCTGCCAGCCTCCTGTGTCCAGGGGGCTGCCCTGGGGGGGCACATCCAGCCTGGACCAGATGCAGCCAGTTCTGGGGGCGGCACAGCAGGGCTGGGGGTGTGAGGCAGGGCCCAGGGTGCAGCCCCCCCCATCACCCTGCCGCGCCATGCCTGGTGCCCCTGCATGTCACAGGGGGTGCGGGAGGGGCTATCGGCTCCCCTGGGGCTGGGCTCTCAGCTCTCCCCCTGCTCCCCCCAGGTGAGTGACAGGTGAAATTATCTGCGGCGCATCGGCAGCAGACGCGCCTGGCAGGGAAGGGGGGAGCATTGGGGGGCATGGGCAGTGGAATCCCGCCCCCCAGAGCCAGCCAGGACCTGCCCCCTGCCCTAGGGCAGCCGGGTGGGGGCATGTCCAGCAGGGGGGCACCAGGAGCAGGGGCAGGAGCACTGGTGGGGGGGGGGCATTCAGCTAATCTACTCCCCAGCCAGCGGTACTGCAGGGGGCAGGGCAGGGCAGGGCAGGGCAGGGGGCTTCCAGCAGGGGGCGCTGTGGGGAGTGGGGCAGAAGAACTGATGGGTGGGGTCTCAGGTAACCTACCCCTCCAGGCTAGCCCAGCATGGGCAAGGCAGTACGGCTGTGGGGGGGCTTCCAGCAGGGGGGCTGGGGGGAGCTAGC
>NW_005842812.1:148314-167060 GCF_000455745.1 Alligator sinensis | reverse complement strand
GGCGAGGGGCGAGCCGGGAAGGAAGGGCAAGGCGGGCGTGCGGGGGCCCCCCGGCCCACCGGGCCCCCCTGGCCCCGCTGGGGAGCCGGGCCGTCCGGGGCCCCCGGGTCCACCGGGGCCGGGACCAGGCGGCTACGTGCCGTCCTTCTACAGCCCCAAGATCGCCTTCTACGCGGGGCTGCGCAAGCCGCACGAGGGCTACGAGGTGCTGCGCTTTGACGATGTGGTGACCAATGTGGGCAACTACTACGAGCCGTCCAGCGGCAAGTTCACCTGCCCGCTGCCGGGCATCTACTTCTTCACCTACCACGTGCTCATGCGGGGTGGCGATGGCACCAGCATGTGGGCTGACCTCATGAAGAATGGGCAGGTAAGGCCTCACCTGGGCCCTGCCCGCATCTGTGCCCTCTTCCTGGGCCCAGGGGAGGGGGCTTGGGGTGCTCTGGAGAGGGGCAGGGGTCCCCCAATGGTCCCCTCCAGTCTTGAGGGCCCTGTGCAAGGGGGATTGATGCCCAGAGAGGCTGTCAAGGGGGTCTGGTGCACAAGCCGTTGGATTTGGAGAGGGAGATGGGGGTAAAATAAAGAGCGAAAGGAAAATCCTAGGACAAGGGCGATGCCGGAGGAAGGCATTCAGGGGCTGCAGGAACATACCTACAGCTGCTCTTGGCCAGGCCCATAGTAGTATCATTGAAAATTCGGGTTGGAAGGGACCTCGGGAGGTCACATCGAGTCCTACCCCCTGGTCCAAGCAGGGCCAGCCCCAACTACATCATCCCAGGTAGGGCTTTGTCAAGCCAGGTCTTAAACACCTCCAAGGATGGAGGTGCCACCACCTCTCTGGGTAACTTGTGTCCTCACCCCCTGGCTCGGGCTTGGACCTGGTGGGTTTTTAAATCCCAAGAGAGGGACCAGACAGTGCTGGAGACACCAGTGCAATTCTCTCCCTCCTCCCAGGCGACCCCGGGGGCAGCGTGGTTCAGGCTGCTCTTGTTCCTTTCTTTTTTTGAAAGGAAAAAAGGACAGAAAATCCAAATGAGCAGGAGCCCGGAGAAGCCGAGAGGTGTCTTGTGTTTTGAATCGAGCCCTGGGCTCGGTGGTGTGCAAATAACATTCTGTCGGGTTCCCGGCGGCTGGCGGGAGGCAGGGAGCAGAGAACTTTATTTCAGTGATTGTTAGAAGAAAAATAGGTTTTCAACCCTCCCCCCATGTAAACAGCAATAAATCACAGTTAGGATAAAACCATGTCCATGCCAATCACAGCGGCACGGAGACACTCTCGGCATGTAGCGGAACGGGCTGGTAAAGTTGAATAAGATTCAGGGCGTGCGGCAGAGAGGTTTAATTTTTCTGGCATGGAGGGACGGGAGCAGCAGACAAAGGATCCAGCCAGGCTCCTTCCCCAGGAGAAACCAAATTTCAGCCCTAAAACCTGTGGTACCTTCACTGAGCTTCCAGGAGGAGGGATGTTAAAGAAGTTGGTGTGTGCATGTATTTGTGTGCACGGGCTGGATCCTGGCACTATCCCGAGCTGTCTATGTGCATTTGGGCGTAGGCAGGTGATGCATGTAAAATCCACTTTCAAAATGCGGGTTTCTATCATCTATAACGGACAGCCGACACGTAGAGAGGATAGGATGTAGCTCGCCATGTATCCTGATAAATTGTACAACATTCGAGGCACGGACCACCGTATATTTATATGCATACTTGGTGTGTATAGATATAGGTATAAATCATCCCTGCGCTTCAATGTCTATCATAGAAATACCGTGCAGATCCTATAGACAATGGAGTAGTTCGGTGGTGGGTGTCTGTGCAAAATTAGGAGCATTTATGTCCGTTACTTTTAACGACCGGCAAGCTTACGATGCGTGGCTAGCTGGAATATGTAGGTACATGTCATGTTTAATGCTTTAGATGCAATTCTCCGTGCACATAGCACTGAATGCTATCACACACATAGACCGAAGCCACTGTGCCTGTCTATAAAGTGTGCGTGTAAATTTATATCTGATTACATATACATGCACGCACACACAAGTGCATAGTACTTTAGAGACATATGCACAGCGTTAAATAGACGTGCGTGGTAAACAGTGCAGGTCCAGAGATATTTTTTCTAAAATCTTTCCAAATTCCCTCCCAACACGGGGGGAATAAAAACCTATGTATTTTCATCCGTGGAGGCTCCGCTGTCTCTTTCTCCCTCTTTCTTGTATGCAGCCTTGGGTAAACTCCTCCTGAATCTTCCACATCCTTCCCTAGTCCCTCTCTGGAGCCCAGGTGGGGTGGGGTGCCTGGAAAGCTGAGGCATAAACCTAGATCAGCAACAACAACAACCACAAAAAAAAAAAGCACTGAAAAATATTATTCGTTTCCTGCCTTATTGAATTGATTTTCAGCTGCCCGGAGAAGCTCGGGAGGGCTGGAATTAAGCTATTCGCCGTCAGATGATCATTTTATTTTTTTAATAAGAGAATAACGAGACAGTTGATCCGAAATGTAACCGTTTAAACCCTCGTCCTGGACATTTTCCATTTATTAAAGATAAATAAGCCATTGATCTCAAACTTCCCGTGCCGCGGAGCCTTCCCCCACGGCTGCCTGAACTAATGAAAGCAGCACCTCCCGAGAAGCCGGCTGTTGTGTCTCTTGATCAAATCAATATACATATTTACATCTGATCGCCAGGAGACTTGGGGAACGCGTTGGCACAGGGATTAGCCGGCACCGAAGCCCAGAGCTGCTGTTTTATATGTCAGCGAGCTGCTTTCATGGCTATGCATGCGCCACCGGGCCAGATCCTGGCCCGGGGTCACTGGAAGCAGGGGGTTCACGCTCTCCGTGCGTGGCCGTTTGCACCCAGGCCAGGTCTCAGCCCAGAACGGGGACGTTCCGTGCCTGGGATGAGCTGGTGTGAACAGGTGCAGTGGGGAGGCAGACTAGGGAGCACTGACCCGGCGACCCACGGAGGGGCTGGCTGCTGTCCTGGAGTGGCTCCGGACTAGGCCTTGCCACTAAAACAGTCTCCCACCCCCAGGGAGCAGCAGGGCTCCCCCCCAGCCACCCCACCCCTGGGCAGGCACCCTCCACCTGCCGACTTCTCTCTGCCTCCCCTGGAGCCCCCACAAGAACCAGGAGGCTCTGGGTGGCTGCCTGTTTCGCAGGAGGATCAACTCATTGTTAGTTAGTGGCTGGAAGCCACAGGGAAGGGGCCAAAATATTAGCAGGATCCTCTGCACCCCCAGGGCTGGGGCCAACAGCACGAGGGATACGGCTGCGTTAACACCGTCCTCGCTACCACCAGCCGGAGCTGGCCTCAGGCACACTAACATCACCAGCCTAATTCTAGTGTACACACACACACGTGTGTGTGTAAAATACAGGTGTGTGTGTAATATATCTATCTATTAGATGCATACACACACATTAGCTGTACATGCATATATGTATACACATGCACACAGACAAACATTAGATGCACAGGCGCACACACACACACAGATGCACATGTATACACACATGTATGTGTGTATAATACAGGTATGTGTGTATAACATATATATTAGATGCATACACACACACACATTAGATGTGCATGCACACACACTAGATGCACACGCATATATATATATACACATACATACACACAGATTAGATGCACATGCATACACACATATACACATATATATTTGATGCACATGCATACCCATACATACAGACTTATTTTACCTATCTATACACACACACGCACATATCTATCTACACATATATATATACATATCTACCTATACACACACACACACTATCTATCTATCAGCACACATACACACACATGCACATATCTATCTACATATATATTTACATATGTATCTATTTATCCTTCTATCTATCCATCTCATCTCACACACACACACGCACTTTCTGCCGCTCTCTTTATCTACGTGTATGTGTGTTGATCCAGGATGATTTTAGCTCTGCCGGGTTTATTCCCAGCTTAGGATACCGATCGGGTTTAAAAAGCCGAGCTCTGGAATCACTAGATTGAAAGAAACCATCATAAAGTTTGGGCGGTTTTTCTCCCCCCCCTTTTTTCTAAGGGAGATTAATGGCGGCATTTTCCATTTATTGATCATTTACAATTTTCGCGCCCCCTCCCCTCCCAACCAGGCAGCATCGCCCGTTTATTAAATAATAAATATCAGGAGGTTTGGAAACTGACAGCGCACCTGGTAATATCGGTTCCCTCAATTGGTCCCCAGGGCCCTGTCTGCAGTCAATTTGTCAGTAGGATTTTTATTTTATTTTTAATACCAAAATACCCTCCTGTCAGCTGAGATCAGGGCCGAGGCGGCTCATCTCATCCCGGCCCCCTCCCCCCGCCCGGCCCTCCCCGGTCTAATAAAGGCCCTGTTTACTTTTTATTTATATAGCTTATTTTACCGGGGAATTAAAACCTTGGTGGGATTTATGTCTCATTTGTGAGGCAGGGTCCGGCGGCCGCCCGGAATGCAGGCCGCCGGGGCCGGCCGTAAATCCAGGCAGGGCCGGGGGGCTTCCCACGGGCAGGGGCTGCCAGCAGGCGGGCTGTAAAGCTGTTGTGACCTGCTGCATCCCTTGCACCGGATCGGGACCGCCGGGGACCCGCTGCCAAGCAGCTGGCGATGCAAAGCCAGCCCTGCCGTCCTCCTCGCCTGGCACCGATACCGGTGACACACCGGCCAGGCGATGTGAACAGGGTGCAGGGGTGATGGGGTCACAGCCCTGCCGCGGCCTAGATTCGGCCAGGGGTGGGAGCACAGCTCCCTGCAGCCAAGGTCCTGGCACGCGGGATGCTCGGCCGCATGTCCCCCCCGCCGGGCCTGGCGCCGTGGCTTTCACCCCACATCAGCGTCAGCTCCCGGCGTCCGAGGGCTGCCGGGCAGCGACAGCTCGAGCGCCGGAGCTTTCAAAGCGATTACGGGGCGGCCGTGAAGCGCGGCGACGGGCGGGAACCGGATACAGAGCCGGCTGCCCGGGGGCCCAGCCGGTCTCTGTCACAGGCGGGCACGCGGTGGCCCGGCCCCTCTCCTGGGGCAGGAGACAGGTGTCCATGCCGGCACTAATTGGCTGTGCAGGCAGAGAGGTCAAGGATTAAATGGGCCGTGGAGATTCAACGCTGCTCTGGCCCCGCGCGCAGCTCTCCGGGGGTCAGGGGTGCCAGCTGCAGGCACAGCTGTCCCCACGGGCCGGTCGGGAAGGACATGTCAGTCTTGGCAGCTGTCAGTCAAGCGTGATTTCCTCCCCCCCATGCATGGGTCTTGCAGCAATGAGGCAGCTGGTGGCAGCTCCTTCCTTGGGGAGGGGGCTCTGCCGGCTCTGCGCAGCCCTCCCACCCCCCTCCAACCGGGGGGTCTTGCTTCCCCGGGCAGCTGGAGCCCGGCCTTGAGACATTGCTCAGCTCCGAGACCAGCCAAGGACATCCCAGTGCTGCCAGGGCAGAGGGACGAGGGGGGAGCAGCACCAGGCCTTGCTCTGGGAGCAGACCCCAGGAGTCCGGGCACCTGCTTGTCCTTCTTGCCCCCTCCCACCCCTGGAAGCAGAGCCCGGGAGCGGTGACATCTGGGCGCCTGCCCCTGAAGAGCCCCTGCGGGACCCCGGCTCCAACTGTTTGAGGTGGGATCATCCCCCTGCACCCCCTGGCAGCAATGGGGAGTCAGGGTAGGGGTCTGGGCTCCGCTCCCCTGCCCCTACGGGAGCAGGGTGGGATCCTGAGACTCGCCGGGGCCTGGCTCAGACCCATCCCTGGAGTCCACAGGTGCTGATGATCCAGAGACCAGAAGCAGGGCCAGAATGGACCCAGGGAGGGCTGGGGCCCCCTGCAGAGCGCGCCTCCCCTCCCCGGCCCGGGGATGCTCTGAATCCTCATCTCCCACTCAGCCGACGCCGCAGGAATCGCAGTCAACTCATCAACAGGCCGCCACGGCGCTCCGGTGAGACCGCGGCACCGGCTGACGTGCTGTCACCCACGCCCACGCCAGCTGCGGCCCTGTCAGCTCGGCCGCTGGCTCCGCAGAGGACAGGGGCAGCAGGAGGTGCTCTGCCCCGGCTGCCGGGCCTGAGCCACAGCTGCCAGCGCAAACAGCCGGGTCGCGACACCTCCCGTCTGCCTCCCCGGGGCAGCTGCAGAGGACACCGGGCTTCCCTCCCACCCTGCGCCCACGGAGCACTGTTCCCGAGACGCTGTGTTCTGCCCCAGAGGCAGCTGCATTTCACCCTGCACTGTGTCACCTTGGGCTAATGTACCGTCACGTCCCACCTGAGATGGCCACGTTTCCTTCCCAGGCCCCAGCCGCAGACTCCCAGTGTCTCAGCCCCAGCCCGCCCGGAGGAGGCCCCGGACCCCACATCTGCATCTCTAGAGGCCTCTGTTGTGACAAACCCCTGATATGCGACCACTTCTGGGGTGGAACCGCAATGCTGTTCCAGCCACACGCAAGCAGGTGCGACCGGGCAGAGGCCCGCGTCTGGCTAGAGCTGCAGCTGGGGCTGTGGAGCAATGCCCCCATCTGCACAGAGACGCCGCAGGACCCACTTTCCACCCAGGAATTTAATGCATGGGACCTCACCATGCCCCTGCGCAGCTGCATGATGCAGCAGCAAGCAGGGGCCGTGGTCAGAGCTGGCTGAGCACAGGTAGGGTCCCCGGCAGAGATGGATTCCCAGCCCCAAGTCTAAATCCCCCTACGGCGACTGCAGACACTCATCCGCTGTCTGCCGTGAGCCCGGCTGGCAGGTTGATCCCTGCCGTGCTGTGACAGGCGGCTGCCGGGCGGCTCAAGCGGGAGTGCGCTCACCCTTGGCAGAGGCTGCCCACCAGGGCCTGTCTGAAGCCTGCCTGGGGCTCAGCTGCCCTGGTCCAGACTCAAGGACAGCCCTGCGTGCAGGCCTGTCCTCTCCGGAGCCCCCTCCACCCACCCCGCAGCAAAGTCAGGGCAGCTCACACCAGAGCCGAGTGATGGGCCCTGGAGGCAGTGGGGAGGGGGCTGTGCTGGGCACCCTCCCAGCCTGTTGGTCAGGCAGCCACAGCTGGGATTGGGGCCTCGTGACCACTGCACGGGGCCTCGTGACCACTGCACAGGGCCCTGGCATGGGGATCCCTTACCTGCCAAGCCAGGCCCATGTGCAAGGCAGGGTGGGGTGTGTCCCCCTCGTCAAGCCCAGCATGAGTTCTCCCCTCCCTACCCCACTGCCTGCCTCCCCTCCTCCTGTCACCTGCCCCCAGCGGGTCCTGGGTGCCGTCTGCCATGGCAGTGCTGCTCCAACACACCCTTGCCGGGTTCAGGGGATGGCTGTCAGCTCCTGTCAGCCTCTCGGGGTCACCCGTGCCCCGGGGAAAGGTGACAGCAAAGACAGCAAGCAGCTGGTGGCCCCCCGCCACCCCAATTCCCCCCCCCCTCCGCTCCTGTGCACACCTGCCTCACTCATGCGCACACACCAGTGCCACCACAACACCCAGGCACACACGCCAGCATAGCTGCAACACCTGTGTGCACATGCTAGCACGGCTGCAACACCCATTCTTACATGCCAGCGCCACCACGACACCTATGTGCACATGCCAGTGCTGCTGCTACACTCATGTGCAGACGCCAGCACTGCCGTGACACCCATGCACACATGCCAGCACTTCCATGACACCCATACACACACGCCAGTGCTGCCACGACACCCGCGTGCACACACTGCCCCCCCCGCCCCCACCCCCTAACACTGTTCCCCGGGGTGGGATGAGACTGTGCAAATTCCATCCGCAGGCGCCATTAATAATGCAGCGTCGCAGAGCCCGGGCGGAATTAAACAACAGCCCTTAATTATTTGCCGGGTTAATCAACCTGCTGGGAGAGGGGACAGCGAGGCTCCGGCAACCTCCCCCTCGCTGTGGCCCAGCCGCAGCCCAGGGCCCTGCCAGAGCCTGCTCCAGCCTTCCCAGGCCCCACGTTGATGAGTCTACCTCATTTCCTCATGAGCCAAGGTCCTGGCGAGGGGATCCTGGCAAGAGGCGCGGGGGCAGCACTGCCGCGTGGGCAGAGCACCAGTGCCTGCCTGGAGTCAGGGGAGCCTGCCGGGGCTTGCATGTGTGTCGGAGGCTGGCGTGTACGAGCTAGGACATTGTGTGTGTGTTACACGTGCAGCTGCATGTGTCTGCTGGGGGCTGGCGGGGGAGACCAGCAAGGCCCTTCAGCCCACCTGGTTGCACCCTAGGAGCCAGAGCCCCCGGCCTGGGACCCTGCCCCCCCTTCCCATTCACACCAGCTGGCGCTGGGTGAAAAAGCCCTGGTCCCTGCGGCAACGGGTCATGACCACAGCCCTCGGATTAGCGGCGGGTTTAGCATGCGCAGGCAGGCACCGGGGCACAGGGGACCCACTGCCCCACCCACTGTGTTTGGCTTTGGGGCTAGACCCATCTGCGCCTCTGCGGCTAAACGGGGCCGGAGCACGGATGGGAGACCCTGGGGGGCAGCGGGCTGAGCCCCAGCTGCTGCAGGGCGGTGCGCAGTGCAGGATGGGGGGCCAAGGGAAGTGGGGGGCACCTAGCTACAGGGGAGCTGGCACAGGGGGAGCTCTCTTTGCACCGGTGGGTCTGGGGGGGGGGGGGTGTCCCTGCAGGCTCTGCCCCTCTGCTGACACCTGCCCCGTCTCCCCAGGTGCGGGCCAGCGCTATTGCCCAGGATGCCGACCAGAACTACGACTACGCCAGCAACAGCGTCATCCTGCACTTGGATGTGGGCGACGAGGTCTTTGTCAAGCTGGACGGGGGCAAGGTGCATGGCGGCAACACCAACAAGTACAGCACCTTCTCCGGCTTCATCATCTACCCAGACTGAGCCCCCCACCCCCGCTGTGGCATGGGGTGACCCGGGATCGGGACCCCCCGGCCTAGCTGGGAAGGGGGAGCCCGCTGCTTAGGGCATGGGCAGGGGGCTTGGGGATGTGGGGGGCCGGGAGGGCGGGGCTGCTCTGGGCTCCTAGACACCCCCACCTCTGGCTGTCCCAGAGAGCAGCCCCCCAGCCCCTGGGGCAGCACTAGAGTGGGCAACGCAGTCCCTGCCCCCCCATAGTCCCCAGAGCCCCCAAGGGGGGGAATCCCCCCAGAAAGACAGAGCCTGCACCTGGCCCCCCACCCAGGTTTGGAGACCCCTGTCCATACCCCCATAAGAACGGAGGCACCCAGCTCCCCCCACCCTAGGGTCCTGCCCCCTCCACACCTCTCTCCAAGAGCCCCCCTACCTCAGCCTTATCTGCTGATACCATCTGTGTCCTGGGCTGTGGGAGGGGGCTGCAGGGCCAGGGGGTCATTGCCACGGCCACGGCCACCGCTACCCCCACCCAAGGTGTCCGTGGGTCTGCCCCACCCCAGCCACACGCCAGAAATGAGTGGAATGGCTCACACATGTGTCATGGGCCCCGTACTGCAGGCTGCGTGCAGAGAATCCCCATGCTCACCCACCTGCATAGGGCTGGGCAGCACCAGGCACAGGGTGGCAGCAGGAGAGCGAGGCACGGGGGTGCTGAGGGTGCCAGGGAGACCCCTGCTCACTGCCCATGGGGCCTGAGCCTCCTTGCGCTCCCCAGCTGCCTGAGCCGCACCTCTGCATGCACAGCGCCCCCCCGCAGGCTGGAGCCACCTCACTCCCCGTCTCCACGTACAGCTGCGCAGGTTTGCACGCGCGAGCCTGCGTGCAAGCTGGTGGGTTTGCACACATGTGTCTGCCGAGTTGTCCCCCTCCTTTTTCTCCCAACAGCTGTGCTCTCTCTCTACCCCCCAGGCCCTCCCCCCCAGCCCCCCAAGGCCCTGCGTGGTGGTGGTGGGGGAGGGGGGGTTCTCCTTGGCTCCGACTGTCAGACTCTGTGTTCGACCCGCCAATAAAGCACTCTGGTTTTGGACTCGCACCTGTCAGGGCCTCGTGTGCCCCCCGATCAATGCAACCAGCTCTGAGGTGGGGCAGGGCAGGGGGCTCCTTGTGCCCAGGGACATCTGCAGGAAGGGGCTTTCACCCCCGGGGGGGCAGAGGGAGGCTCTGGGCAGTCTTTAACACTTTCCCCACTGCAGGGCTCTGCAGTCCTGTGCTCTGCTCCCCTTCCTCCCCCAGCGCCTGCCCAGAAGATGCCAGCTCCAAGCACCTGTGGTTTTAACCCCCTCTTTGCGAGCCTGGGTGTGGGAGGGGGGGTCTGGCTTCCTGAGGCAGCCCCTTGAAGGGGGAGTAGCCTGGGGGGTGGGGAGCCGGGAGTGAAGGGCTGTGGTGGGGGCCGCTTCATGTGCTGCCCATGGGCTCCTGCACACATACATGGGTGCAGTGTGGCCAGTTGCATCAGTGCTGCATGCAGGGCATGCGTCCTGCCACGTCCTGGCCTGGGGGTGCAGCCTGCACCATGCCCGTGCACACGTGTCCATGGGGATGCTGTTGCAGGCAGGCAGTGGCTGTGCACTGGGCCCAGCCGCCCCCCTCCTGCATCCCCCTGCGTCATGGCCCCGTCGGCGCCGGCTGCCCCCTGTCAGGGTGCCGAGCGCTGACGAGAGGCGCCTGCAGCGGTAACGAGCTCCCCGCTGGCCGTGCTACGCTGCCTGTCATTAGCACGTCACTGGCAGAACCCACATGGAGACAGGGCCACAGCCCAGAGGCCATGCAGCCCCCTCCCAGGATAACGAGGGGGAGGGACTGGGCTGACACATGCACATGCACGTGCAAATGCATGCCCAGTATTGTCTCCTGTGTGGTTTCCTTGTCCTCTGGGGGACAGCCAAGCAGTGGGCATGTACACGTGTGCGTGCATGGGTATCCCTGTGCATGCATGCACACATGTGGTGGGGAAGGTATGGCTGGGAGCAAGGGGCCAACCCAGCAGCGCCTGCCCCTGCACAGGGCCTGGGTGCTGGCCAGCCGGCAGCAGCAGCAGCAGCAGTGGCAGTGACCCTGGCCACCGCCACCTCCCCACCAGCCTGGACCCAGTGGCCCAGCCTGTGGGCTGGTGCTGCCACCTGGTGGCCAGTTGCTGCTACTGCAGCCTCCCCCCTCCAGCCTTGACTTTGAGGTGCGAAGGGGCAGTGGGGAGGGGCCCTGGCCAGGACCCCCTTCTGCCAGCCCAGGGGCTCCCTCCTTCCAGCCCCTCCACAGCCCAGCAGCTGCTTTGCTCTGTCAGAGCCAGGCAGAGACTCAACCAACTCGTTGCACCCAACGCCGGCCCCACACCAGACCGGCTCTGCTGCCTGGAGGGGGATGGCAGCCCCGGGAGCGGATCCCAACCCCCACGGCTGGCGCATGGGGCTGCCAATAGGGGAGCTCAGGGCTGGCCACGGCCAGCTCCCCTGGCCCCCCCCCCGGGACTGCGCCATCATTTGTTTTCATTTCTCCCCTGCTGCCGCAACAGGTCCCTGCCATTAATCATGGTGCGGCAGCTGAAATTACAGGGCGCTGGGCTGTGCCAGTGCGGGGGCCGGGTTCCCCCGGGGGCGGCTGAGAACGGCGAGGCGCTGGGCTTGCACCCACCTCTCTCCTGCCCCAGCCCAGGAGGTAGCAAGGCCCCAAAGGAAGGAGGGGAAGGGCCCTCACAGGTCATCCAGCCCTAGCTCCAGGCAGGACCAGCCCCAACTCAACCATCCCAGCCCTGACTGGCCATGCTGCCAAGCACAGAGAGGCCACAGCATCTCTAGGGGCCTGCACCAGAGTGACAAAGTCCCTCATTTCTAGCCACAGTTTCCCCTGCTGCAGCTTGAGGCTTTGACTCCTAGTCCTATCCCCTACGGCCACAGAAAAAGACCCATCTCCATCAGCGCCCTTCACGGACTCAAACGCTGTGCTGGAAAACGAAGCCCCACACAGTACCGGAAACACACCCGGAGCAGCTGCAGATGAAGCTGTCCAGCTACCGACGTCAGCAGGACCCGTGGCCTTGCTGCTTTCATCCCCCCCTGCCATACACGCCTGGGGGACGCGCCACCTCCCCGCGTGCAACAGAAGGAAGCGTTGTCCAGGTCAGTGCCATCACCACGTCGACATGTACAAGCCTCCCTCTGCCTCACTGTCAATCACATCCCAGCCTCTTTGCGACCCGGCAACCTCCTACACAAGCGACTTGAGCAGTCGACATCGAGAGCACGGCCGCTCCATGTCCAGCAGCAAGGGGGACACTCTGTGTCTCTGGGCAAGCCTGAACGAAGGCACCCTCGTGTATACGACGTGAAGGAGCCACGTACCTGCTGCTCTGGGCGTTGGACTGTTCAGACTGACACGGAGCTCAGCTCCTGGAAAGGTGGCTTGAATACTTTGCAGCAAGGTGAAGGCTGCTATCAAAGGGGTTACAAAGAGGATGGAGCTGGGCTGTGCTCACTGGGGGCAGATGACAGAACAAGGAGCAATGGGTTCAAGCTGCAGCAAGGGAAGTTGAGGTTGGATATTAGGAGGAACTCTCTCATGAGAAGGACGGTGAAACACTGGAACAGGCTCTCCAGAGAGGTGGTGGCATCTCCATCCTTGGCCTGGCTTAGATAAAGCCTTGGCTGGGATGATATAGTTGGGGCTGGTCCTGCTTTGAGCAGGGGATTGGATTAGATGCGACCTCCCGAGGTCCTTTCAACCCTCATTTTTGATGATTCTGTACATCAGTAAGAAAAGGACTTGACAGGTTTCCTTCATCTCACCTGTCAGCCTTGACAACCTGGTTTTTCAGCCCATGCCACCCAGATCAGCTCCAAGAGGTGCCTTTGGGAAGGCAGACTGGCAGAAGCACTGCAGGCTGCCCAGTGAGAGAAGAAACTGATTAGAGGATCCATCAAAAGCCAAAGGTGATCAAGGCTACAAGACATTTATGAGCTCCCTGATTGAAACAGCCAAGATCTGCACACCTAGAAGGTGCAGGAGCCACTATGTGCCATGCTGGGATGAGCCGTGCCAACAGCTCTTGAAATGCCACGTAGCAATGCAATGACCCTGCAAGTGCAAGAAGAACGACAGAGCAGCTGGCAACCACGTTGAACAATGTCTAAATAGCTCCCTAGCATGGAAGGACTGAATGTGACCCACTCGAGTAGCCAGGCACTGTGCATCCTCCACCGCCTACAAATGACACTGCCCCGTGTCCAACTCCACCGTGAAAATACTGCAACAGCAGCAAGTACAAGACCCCACAAAGCCACATGCAGAAGTGATTAGACACCTCACGCAGGAACAGCAGACGTTCCCCACCACCAACCTTGATTTAACTGTCCCCCTCTCCGATGAGGAGTTCAGCACAGCTATAACAGCGACCGAGACTAGCAAGGTGGCTGGACTACACGAAATAGTCCCAAACTTCAGCACCAAGCTCAGAGCCACAAGGAGAAGGTGGCTTCAGAAATCCACGTCTAGAACGTAACAAACTTGCAAAAACCTGGAGAAAAGCAGGTGTCACTGCTGCCCAAAACCCAATAAACCACCAGAGGATCCAGAGCGCCTGGCCCATCTCTCTGCTCTCTCCCCAGTTTCTAAAAGAACAAAGCGGCTTTCGGAAAGAGCGGTGTACGCTGACCAAGTCACGTTACTTACCTACATAAGTAAGTAGGTCCATTGACCTGCACACCTACTTACTTAAATCGTAGCAAATGAGGGTTGGAAGGGACCTCAGGAGGTCACATTTAGTCCAGTCCCCTGCTCAAAGATCATCCCAGCCAAGGCTTTGCCTTAATAACCTCCAAGGATGGAGACTCCAGCACCTCTCTGGGTAACCTGTTCCGGTGCTTCACTACCCTCCCAGTGAGAAAGTTTGTCCTCATATCCAACCTCAACTTTCCTTACTGCAACTTGAGCCCATTGCTCCTTATTCTGTCTCTGCCACCACTGAGAACAGTTCAGCTCCATCCTCTTTGCAACCCCCCTGCAGGGAGTTGAAGGCTGCTATCAAAACTTAAGACTTAGAAAACAGATTTGAAATGAGGCAGAAAACAGACATGGTCATTAGCGACCTCACACCCACCTGTGACACGATACCGCACTGAGGCCTCAAATGTCAGTGGCGCTTTGCGATACCCAAGCGCGAGCTATGTGCTTTCCTCATGAACGTGGTCTCCAGATCGTTCAAGCCTGCAGCAGGTGTGCCCCCGTGACATCCCCTTCGTTGCTCTCCCTTCCAGCCTCGAGCCCAAGGCTTTCAACAGGCCTGGACAGCATGGGAGCTGTGCCGCAGGCTGTGGGGTGCTCACAGCCCAGCCCTCACCCGGGGCCTGTGGAAGGAGCGGGAGAAGCCCCAGCCCCAGGCAGTGCACACAAGCTGGGGGGGACCCAGGCGCCTGCAGTGACCTGGGCTCCATCGTGCCCTCTCCCTCAACCGCCAGGCCCCTCCCAGAGCTGAGAACCCCCAAGGCAGGAGCCTCAGCTGTGCTTCAGCAGCAAAGCCACCCCTCGATCCTAACAGCAGCCCCCCATATTACCTGAGGACCAGGCTGTGAGCAAACCGTGAACAAAACTTTATTGGGCTGTGGCCACGGCTTGTCTTTAAAACCCAGCTGGTGGCATCTGGAACTTGCCCAGGCCTCAGGTGCAGGAGACAGGACCTGCCCAGGGGAGCGCAAGATCCAGCTGGGGAACATCTGGCAGGGGCTGGGCACAGCTGCCGGGGGCACCCACAGCCCCTTCCTATCACAGGCCACAGGCAAGAGAGGGACCCTGCCCCCTCGGCTCACACAGCAAGACTGGAGGAGGCTGGGGCATGGTCCTCGAGTAGTCCAAGGGCTGGGCCTCCAGCCCCAATATCACCCTCAGGGGGCTGGGCCGGCTGTGGTAAGCTGACAGCTGGTGCCGAGGAGGGGGCCCTAGGGCCTGGCGGGCTGATGGACACGAAGTACTGCAGGGAGAGACGGATAGACCGAGACTCAGCAGCTGGTGCCAGCAGAGCTCCACTTGGGGCGGATCCTGGCTCCCACCCCCTGCCCTGCCCCACCAGCCCCTGGTGCCATCCCAGGCCCAGGCCCCACTTACTGCAGCATCCTTTGCCTCCAGCTGCAGGGCCACGGGGTTGGGGCAGGTGCGGGAGGGCAGGGGCCGGGTGCCGGGCGCACGGCCAGTGTAGAAGGCGCACTCATCGTCCAGGCAGGCGTCCAGGAAGCGCTGGGGCGCGCGGAGCAGGGAGTCCAGCCGCTGCTTCGCCAGAGCCAGGCGGGAGGGGCGCACGGCCAGCATCGTCCTTGCGGCTGCAGGCAGCGGGCACGGTCAGCAGCCAGACCCGGCCCCCCATTCCTACCTGCCACGGGGGGCACAAAGCAGTGCCTCTGCCCCCCTGAGCCAGGCAATCCCCAGCCCTTGGCATCTCCAAGAGGGAAGAGCCTGGGTGGGCACACGCAGCACCATACCTGGGGGGCCGGGGGTCCGCAGGGAGTGGATAGGGGGGCTGGCACAGAGCGGGCGTAACGAGGAGAAGGTCAAGGTGGTTCCTGCCCCTTGGAAGCCCCCAGTGCCACCCTGCGGCACTGCCCTGGCAGTGGGGTCTAGGCGACGGTCACCCAGCACCAGGCCGGGCACAGGGGCAGAGCAGGGGGGCACAGGCAGGCAGGAGGGGGGATAGGCAGCCAGCAGGGCATGGAGCTCGTCCAGCGGGGTGGCGCCATCCACCCCCTCCACTGCCTTCTGCAGGAGCCGCTGGATATGCTGCAAGAGGGTGGGAACGGGAGTCAGACATGGGGTGGGGGCAAGGTCACCCCACCCCAGAATAGACCTTTCCCTCCAGCTCCCCATACACCCACCCCAGCCAGCCACCCCCCCAGCTGCTACAAGGGGGCAGCCCTCCCCCACTGCCCCCTGTGCTGATGCACAGAACTGGTTTGCCCCGGGAGGGCCTACCTGCTCCTTGCTGATGCCGTGGGGGGTGCCCACCTGGGCTGGTGCTCGGCTGTGGGAGCCGCCCAGGTCGCCCTGGCTGTCTTCGTCCTCGTCCTCGAAGAGCCGCCGCACAGCAACCTTCTCCTGCAGGGAGGCGCTGTCAGGGTGTGGGGCCAGTAGCCACTGCCTGCCCCCATCTGGGAAGCAGGGGACCTAGGGGGTGCCCCGGGATGCTGCAGGTGACACCTCCTAGCCCTGGTCAGGCCCACCCCCACCCCCACCAGGCACTCACCCAGGGCTGGGCCATCTCACGGGGGTCGCTGCCTCCCACGTCAGGGCTGCAGGGCTGCAGGGGCTGCCCAGCTCCACACCTGCCTGGGGTCTGCGGAGGGGGTCCCCGTCAGCTGAAACCCCTAGTCCTGCTCCATCTCCCACCCCCCCACAGCTGAGCCTGGGAGAGCTCAGACCCTGCCCTCAGAGCAGAAGCAGCATCAGACAGAGGGTCAAAGCCCCCCGCCCACAAAATGGGGACAGGGCACCCCCATCCTCAGAACCCTCCAAACAGTCAGGAGCCACCCCCGGATGTGCACCCACCTGTTCCACGTGTAGCTGGTGCCTGTCCCCCATCTCCCTGGCACAGGCGGGGTTGGGCTGGGGAGACAGCATGGTGAGACGCGGGGAGCATGGAGCCTCTGGCCCCTGCTTGGCCTGTGGAGAGGACCCAGGCATCCGTGGGGTCTTCCCCCATCCCATTTTGGGAAGGCCCCGGGGGCATCCTTCCCACCCAGGGCAGCAAGCAAGCCATGCAGACCCTCCCCTCCCCGGTCCACCCACCCAGCCTGAGCTCCTGCTCCCTCCCAGCTGGACGCACCGTGGACTGGGGCTGCGTCACTGGCGCGTGGCTGAACGGGGAGGAGTGGACGTCGGACGTGTGGGGTACCCGGGGGAGACCTGGGGGAGAAGAAGCGTAAGAGCAGAACGCCATGGGGGCGAGAGGCATTGAGCCCACACCCAGCCTAGGCCCCGCCATCCCTACCTTCCTGGCCCATGGTGGAGAGGCAGGATAACCGAGCAGAGTGACCCCTTGTGGGGATGCCCTCATGGGTGCCAAGCAGCGAGGCCGTGCTGCCCTGGGGGGGGGAAGAAGGCAACATCAGCCCCTGGCCTCAAGAAGGGGTGGGAGCTGGCACTGCCTCCCGGCCTTGCAGCTGCGCGGGGGGCCTGGACAGCCCCCTCCCCCCAGAAGAGCAAGCAAACAGCCATGCAGACACCCCCCCCACCCTGATCCTCCTAACACACAAGCCCCTACCGCCACCTGCCATGCGCACCGTGGGCAGGGGCGTCATCGCGGGCACTCGGCCAGACGGAGAGGCATGGGTGCCAGGCGCGTCTGCACACACTGTGGACTGGAGTTTCCTTGCCAGCACCCGGCCGAAGGGAGAGGGGTGAGCGCCAGGCGTTGCCTTCTTCACCGGCACCCGGCCAAAGGGGGAGGGGGCTGCCCATGCCTCCAGACCTGGGGGAGAAGGAGCGTGAGGGCAGGTGTCCAAGTGCTGAGCCCACCCGGCCCCGGGCAGGGTCCTGCCAGCCCTACCTTCCTGTCCTGCGGCGGAGAGGCAGGACCCACGAGCAGAGTCACGCCGTGGGGGGACGCTCCCACGGGTGCTCAGCGACAAGGCCCTGCTGCCCTGGGCGGAGAAGAGATGTCAGCCCCATCTGCAAGAAGGGACCTCCCACCCCCTTGAGGATGCAGTCGCCTGCAGCCACCGCCTACACTGGGGGCCCAGCCCAGCCCCGCCGCTCCACCAGAATCCCCCGGGCCGATGCCTCTGCCCCTCCAAGCAGCAAACTGGGTTGGGGGACGACCCCAGCAGCCTGCGTGTGCCGGGGAGTGGAGCAGGAGGCTGCATGGAGGAGGCCTGTCCCGTCCCCTCCCCACCCCGAGGACCCAAGGACCTTGCATCTCAGCCCAGGGCAGGAAGGGCGTGCAGGCCTGTTTGCGCACACACGGACGGGCCTTCAGGAAGGGGAAACCGAGGCAGGACAGAGAAACCAGGAACAGAATCTCATTTCCAGCTTCTAAAGGCACCCCCCACCCGCTCAAACCACTAGACCACACTGTCCTCCCCCAGCCTCTAGGATCCCAGGCACCTCCCTGCAGCCACCAAGCCTCACCCCAGACCCCAGGCGCCGTGACCCCACGCCCGCAGGGCAGCATGGGCTCAGGGGACTTTGGCAGGGACTTACCTTTGTGTTTCCCTGGGCCAGGAGGGAGTTGCCCCTGCTGCCTCTCAGGGGGATGCGACGTGCCAGGCTGGGCTTCCCGCCCGGGCCCAGGACAGGGCTGCACAGCCTCACGTTGGAGAGGATGCCGGCCAGCGCCGCCGGGTCAGCCACGAACTCCACCACGCTGGCATCTGCCGGAGGGAGCACAATGGAGGGCTCAGGCCCCCCGCCCCTGCCAGGTCTGGAGCTGGCATCACTGGTGCGCAGCGGGGAAGCGAGAGCAATGACCCTACGTGCGGGTCCTGGGGCGGCTCCATGCACGGAGCAGGGGACCGGGGGCAGCCCCAGAAACACGGCATCAACCCCCCCGCCCGACCTGCCCACACTGGGGCCGACGGCCCCACACCCTGCTTAGCCTGGGTGGCGGCACCCGGGGTGCTAGGGTAGCATCCTGCCCCGATACCTTTGCTGGCGGCGCTGCTCTCGGGCACCTTCTTCTGCCCCCCCGCCCCCAGCTGGATCTCCTCCAGGGGGGCCCGGGGCCGGCTCCTCCTCCAGCCCGCGGGGCCAGGGCTGGGCTGCGTCCTCGGGGCCTTGCCCTGCGGGGCAGACACGGTCACGCGGGGACAGGAGCTGCCCCGCGTCTCGGCTCCCGGGCCGGGGGGCTGCTCCCCGGCACTCACCTGGCCCCCC
>NW_005842812.1:143964-148003 GCF_000455745.1 Alligator sinensis | reverse complement strand
GGCGCAGAGCGAGCCAATAGGGAGCGAAGAACGGGGCGAAGGGGGGGGATTCGTGGGTTTCCCTCCGGGGGAGGGGTGATCTCGCGAGATTTCACTTAGCGCATGGAGGGCGGGGGCACCCGGCGTGTCGGTGACGTCATTACGGTCTAGCCCCGACCCCGGGGGGGGGGGGAAGGAAGAGACTGGGGGCGCGCACCGTGGGTCAGAGTCGCTCCGTGCCTCAGTTTACCCAGCTATAAAATGGGTCCCTTTCTTCCAGGGCAGGGACAGAGGCAGAAATCCAACGGGCCGGGGGAGCGGGGTGGGCCTCAGTTTACCCGGCTATAAAATAAGCTCTCTCCCTTCGGGGGAGCAAGAGAGGCAGAAATCCAATGGGCGGGGGGGCTCAGTTTACTCGGCTATAAAGTAGGTCCGCTCCTTCCAGGGGAAAGAGACAGGCAGAAATCCAGCGGTGGAGGGAAGGAGGGGGGCTCATGGGGACAGCTAACTAATTCTGGCAAAGGCGGGGTTGAACCGGCAGACCCCCCAGCCCAACACAGCGACAGGCACTGGGCTGCCCCCTACCCGCCTCGCGGCTGGGATCCCGTCTCCCCCCTGCTCCGTTCCAGGTGCTGTACAAGCCCCATCCTGCCCAGCCCAGCTCACCTCCCCCAGACAGAAACAAAGACCCCAGCCCTGCCCAGACCCCCCAGGGCTGGGTGAGACCCCCGCTGCCAGGGGACCTCAGCCCCCCCCCCCCCCGCTGCCAGGGCACCGTCCAGTCACATGGCCCAGTCTGTTGCACTTGGCCCCACTGGCCCAGAGCACAGAGGGGAGGGCGGTCATTAAGTAAACCATAATTAAACTATAATTAAACTGTAAGTTGGAATGGCAGGTTGCTTCCACGCCCCGGCTCACAGGATGCCCCGAGCACCATGGGCTGCAGCCCCAGTGTCCCCAGGACTGTGGTAACACTGGGGTCGCCGCCTTGCCTCCCCCCCCAGCCCGGGTGCCGCAAGGGGGACACAGCAGAGCAGAGCTCCTCACTAGGCTTTTTATTGGCTGGACAAGCGGATACACAGCGGGGGTCCGTCGCTGTTCAGGCAGGTCGGGGAAGACCCAGGAGCACCACAGCAACTCCTGCAGCAGGTGTGGGGGGGGTCCCCCAGGGCTGGAGGGGAAGGGGTGCAGCTGGCCGAGTGGCCCCAGTCACATCCCCCTGGTTTGGTCCAGAGCGGACCGAGGCAGAGGGAGGGGATGCTGAGGCAGAGGCACCGAGTGTAACAGAGGGGGAGCAGAGCACAGAACAGGGGGAGCTGCAGAGAAAAGAGCCAGGGGCAGGGAATGGCCCAGACTCGTGCCAGATGGATGCCACCACCCCGAGCCCTCTGGCCTAGGTGAACCCTGGGCCTGGGGCACAGCTTTGCAGCTGGGCCTGGCTGCAGGAGGCAGAGATGGGTGCTGGGGCAAGTCCATGCTGGAAGCAGGGAGATGGGCCACAGTATAAAAATGGGGCAGCTTTGGTATCAGCCCTTCGGGCCGGGTGGGACCCTGGCTCTGGGCAGGAAGCACTCGCTATGGGCACCAAACTTGAACAGCAGCAGCGCCGGCACCCGCCTCCACGGGGGACCCAGGCAGCGCCAGGCCCAGGACACAGCCCTGCAGGCGACAGCTGGTCCTGGATCCTGGTGTCAGCCTCCACCAGTGCCGGGCTCTGCCCCCCTCCCAGTGCCAGTGGTGTTGGTGAGGCAGGTCCTGATGCTTCAGAAGAAGGTGGAGGCCCCCCAGAGGAGGCAGGGGAAGGGGAAGCTGGGTGGGGGCAGGGCAGGGCAGGACTCCTAGGTCCCTCCCTGCCAGCAGCCCCTGCCCAGGCAGGGTTATTGCTCTGCTCTCCCGTCCCCGAGCACCATGGGCCGGTGGAAGTTGGGTGTGCGGGGGTGCCGGGGCTCAGAGGTATCAGTAGTCGTGTAAGGCCGGTGCGGCATGGGGGAGTGGGGGGCGGGCTGCAGTGGGGGGCTGTGCGGAGCCTGGTGCTGGGGTCACTTCTCTGACTCCGCTCTCTGCTCCTTCTGCGACTCCGTCACCACCTGCCAAGGAGCAAGGGGTCAGACCCGGTATCCCTCTGTGCCAGGCTGGGGCCTGCCCATGTGGCAGCTTGAGGGGGAAGCAACGCCCCCAGGAGAGTTGGGATGGAGCCCAGGCATCCAGCAGACCCTGCTCTAGCCCTTAGGTCATGCGTCCCCAGGCCTGAGTGAAACCCAGGAGTCCTGGCTCCTTCCAGGGCCAGGAGAGAACGCAGGTGTCCCTTCTTGCACCCTGTACCTGCCCCCAAGTCCAGCCAATGTTGGGCTGGGCCCATTCCCAGGTGGAGGCTGCGCTGGGTGGTGGGGGGGCATTCACCTCTCCATCCCGGGTCTCAATCGTTTTGATCAGAACCATTTTTCTGGTGTGTGTCTCCACCACTGGCACCGGCTCTGGCTCTGGCACTGGTGGGCAGAGGGGACATCAGGGAGGTCTCCAAGTCCTTCCTCTCCCTTTGCCCTCCAGGCCTCAGGCATGCAAGGTCCTGGGTGCACAGGGGGCAGAGATGCCCGGGGACAAGGCACACAAGACTGTGCCCTCCCCCCGTCCCTCCCACAGCACTGAGGGCATGGACTCACCTGAACTTTTCATGGTGAAGGAGGGCATCAGCTGCATGGGCACAGTGATCCTGGGGCACAGACAGGGTGGTGAGCATGTGCCTAGGCCTTGCCCCACTGCCCACCCTGGTGCAGCGCCTACCTGCTCTCCTCGC
Source organism: Alligator sinensis (assembly GCF_000455745.1). Taxonomy (NCBI): domain Eukaryota; kingdom Metazoa; phylum Chordata; order Crocodylia; family Alligatoridae; genus Alligator; species Alligator sinensis. Next base: position 145,230 of record NW_005842812.1, on the reverse strand, counting down.
CCTCCAGCAGCTTGCGGTAGGTGGCGATCTCGATGTCCAGCGCCATCTTGACATTGAGCAGGTCCTGGTACTCACGCAGGTGCCGCGCCATCTCCTCCTTCATGTGCTGGATCTCCTGCTCCAGCCGCCTCACCGTGTCCTGGTAGCTGCTGATCTCCGCCCCACACTGCTCCTCGAGCTCCCGCATCTGCCGCAGCAGCGCTTCGTTCTGGGGGGTGCAAGAGGTGGGGGGAGGTGAGCTCACAGTCCCTGAGGCCCAGGATGACTGGCTCCAGACTGAGCACCCCCCCGGGATGCTGCACAAGGCAGGCGGCAGGGGGTGCTGTCCTAGTGCCCGGGCACCCTGTTATGGAGTGCAATGCACCCCAGGGACTCACGGTTCCTTTGAGGCCGTCCACCTCGCAGGTCAGGCTCTGGATCTGCCTCCGGGACTCGTTCATCTCCTGCTTGGCCATGCGCAGCGCCTCGTGGTTCCGGTTGGCTGCGTCTGACAGGTCAGCGAACTGAGGGGTGGGGATGGCACCATCAGGGCAGGGGTCAGGAGCTGTCAGGGCCTTGTACCCGCTACCCTGGCACAGGCCTCGGCCTGGGGCAGCTTCCAGGGTGCTGACCTTGGACTTGTACCACTCCTCGGCCTCCTGCAGGTTCTTCACCGCGATGCTCTCGTACTGGGTGCGGATCTCACGCAGTGCCGCCGTCAGGTCCGGCTTGACCTGCTCCATCTCCACTTGCACTTGCTGGCTCTGGGCAGTCTCCTGCATGTCACGCAGCTCCTGCCCGTGCCCACCACAAGCGCCAGGACAGAGCGGAGCATCAGGCAGACCACCGGCCCCCTCCCCTAAAGAGGCTGCTCAGCCTGCCTCCCTCCCCCCCCTTGCGGCCCGCGGGCACCTGCAGTTCTGTGCGTTAGCACCAGGTGGCGCAAAGGCATCTCGGCTGCAAAGTGTGCGGGGGGTGGGGGGGAATCCCTGCAGACCACCCGGGCCAGCTGCCAGCTTGCTCAACTCCTGGGGTCCCCAGCCTGCCCCCCCAAGTCAGCACCCCCTAGACTTGCCCCTCCCGGGCCAGGTCACAGCTTGCTCAACTCCTGGGGTCCCCAGCCTGCCCCCCCAAGTCAGCACCCCCTAGACTTGCCCCTCCATCTCCAGAGTCAGTGCCCCATAGACCTGCCGCCCTCCTCCCGATTCCCAGGTCCGCACCCCCAGGGCTACCCCGCCCTCCAGGCCAGCACCCCTGCCTGCCTCCCCCATTCCCAGAGTCAGCACC
>NW_005842812.1:139367-141465 GCF_000455745.1 Alligator sinensis | reverse complement strand
TCCCCCTGCAGAACTGCCCCTAGGACCCGGACCCCTCTATAGGAAACTACCCCCATCCCCGGCTGGCTCCTCCTTTTTGGTGCTGGATCTATTGGATGGCCCCCCCCCAAAAAGCGATGGGGGACCGCGCGGGGTTCGTTTGCTGGACGTAGGTGCGGAGGGGACCCAGGAGTCGGGGCTCCCTGCCCCACCCTGTGCTGCAGCAGCAGGCGATGTGCCCCCAGGCCCTGGCATGTGCCCCTAGGGACTGTCTGAGTTGGGTGGTGCCTGCAGGCTGGGCAGGGGGCCAGGGGGGTGGGGCAGCCCTGTGGGTGCTGGGCAGGAGGGGGGGCCCTGGCAGGGCAAAGAGGGTGACATCACCCACATGCCCCCATGGCAGCACAACCCTGCTGCAGCCAGCCCTGGTGCCGTTGCACACACACGTCCCTTGCACGCCTCTGGATCTGGTGCACCTGCCTCCCCACATATCTATCTGGAGCCCCTCCCAGGGCAGGGGCAGGGCGGAGCTGCTCTGTTATTTGGGGCACGCGTGTAGCATTGGAGCAAAGCCAGCTGCCCAGACAGAGGGTGGGGGCCTGGGCGCTGCCTGCTCCCAGAGCTACGCCAGCGAGTGCTGTCTGGCATGGCTGTCGCTTCAGCCGCAGCGCAGGGCCTGCCAGTGCCCCCTCCCCCCCCCTGCACTGGGGCTCTGTGCCAGCCAGACCCATGTGGATACCCAAGTGGCCCCATCTGAACCCCCCAGGCTGGCACCTTTGCCATGCAGTCAGCAGAAAGCAAGCCCTGCAGCTGCATACCCCCAGGGCCACCCAAATCTTCCCTCTGTCTCCTCCCCTGCAGCTCTGCCAGGGGTCCTGGCTGGTAACAGGGCACCTGGGGCCCAGCAGCAGCAGCCCCAGCTCAGTGCACTGGGGTGGGTGGGAGAGGCAGCGGATTGAGGCAGGGGGGCACGAGGGCTCCGTGACTGGGTCAGCTGGCCCCCAGGGGCTGGAGCTGCCGAACGAATGGATCCTTTTACCAGGGCAGCCCCTGGCCCTGGGCCCAGTCCCTCTAACCCCTCAGCCCCACCCTGTTCTACTCATGGACTCCCCCCCCGCCCCCCCTCACCTCTCCCTGCAGGGACAGCCCCTCCCTTGCTCTGCCAGCCCCATGGATGGGCATCAGGACTCCTGGGTTCTCTGGCTCTGAGAAGACAGGGAGATCTAGAGGGGCTGGGTGGGAGCCAGGGCACCTGGGTCTGGCCCAGCTCTGCTCTGCAGCCTAGGGACCCTTGCACTTTTCTCCTGAAAACAATAATCCCCAGTTATGTTCTTGTGGGGCAGAATCTCAAAGTCCTCCCACCCCATGGGGCCAGAGGGAAATGGACCCCCCTGCTGAGTGGGGACCCAGGGAACACCCAGCCACCCCTTATCCTCCTAGCTGTGTCCCGGGGCTGCACTTGGGACAAAAGGATCTAATCCAGCAGACATGTACCTGGGTTTACCCCCCAGTCAAACAGCCAGCTCAGTGCCCCCCCACCCCACTCCAGGAGGAGCAGGGCTGGTTCTCCAGCACGGCAGCGCCTGGTGACTCAGTGGTGGTACCAGCACTGCAGATGTACAGGGGGAGGGAGCTAATGGCCTTTAAATTGCCCCTGTGCATTGGAGCTGCCTCCTAATTGATGAGCATTTCCCCAGCAGATTCACTGCACCAGCTCCGGGCAGAGAGCTGTAGGGAAGGGGGTGGGGGCAGCTTACGGGAAGCCAGAGCCAGCTTATGCCTTTGTCCAGGGACCTGGATGGAGCAGAGCTGGGCTGGACCAGGCCCTAATGCATCTGGTGCTGGCCTGGGGAGCCGGGGGAGGGGGGCAGCTGCTGCTGCTCCTGCAGGTCCTTAGTGCAGCTGCACCGAGCCGTAGGAACCGTTGGCTCAGAGGGGCTGGGGCAGTGTGTGTGCAGCTGGGTGGGACTCCCAAAACCCCCAGGGCTAAACTGGAAGTGACTCCAGATTCACACCAGGACTGGCAGAATCTGGCCCATCAGAATCAGGCAGACCCAGCTGGCCCCCAGGCCTGTGCAGGACAGATCCCTGCCCTGCCCAGAAACACATTGAGGTGGAAGTC
>NW_005842812.1:137425-139336 GCF_000455745.1 Alligator sinensis | reverse complement strand
AGCGCTAACGCCGCCCCCCCCCCCCCCTCCATTTGGGGGTGGAAGGGATTCAGCTCCCCCCAAGTCTCAATTCAGTGCTTCTCCCTCCTGTCGTGGGCCCAGCCCTGGCAGCATCCCTCCCCCCTCTCCCCCAAACGATCAATCCCTGCAGAACACGCTGTCCCTCCTCATGCCCCCCCACCTCATTAGCCTGGAGCCCTGGTGCCTGCCAGGCTGCTAATGGAAGAGGCCTTTGTCTTTCCAAGGAACCAAGCAGGAGGCTGCGCTCATGGCCCCTCTGCTTACCTCCACACCCCCTGCCTGGAACATCCAGCTAGGCACTGCTGTTAGCTTGCAGTGGCCACCCCAGAGGTGGCTGCATCTTCAGGCCCAGGCTCAGCCCCTGCATAGGATCAGGCACAGGTGGGGCTGCGCGTGGCTTTTCCCTCCCTCCATCACTAAGCCTGGAGCAGTCTAAACAAAGGACCCTGAAGGGCACAACTTCCAGGCAGCTGCAGAGGGGGTGAAATTGGAGCCTGCCTGGGCTGCCTCCCTCTTGGCCTCCTGGAAACCCGAGCCCACAGGACATCAAGTACATGGGGAGCCAGGACCTCCTGGGGCACAGGCAGCCTCTCCCCCGCATCCTAGACCCCTGGGGCCCAATCGGGGAGTTGAACCCAGGTCCCCCTGGGGAACTTATATTATAACCACCCCCCACAGATTGGGGAGCAACAGCAGACACCGCCCCCTCCTGGCTACAGCTGACCCTGCACAGTTGCAGAGCCCAGGCAGCCCGCCCTGCCCCATGCCCGCTGCTGCTCACCCAGGCCAAGGGGCTCCAGCAGTCACAGGGGCAGGATAACACCCCCCAGGGTAGTACCATAAAAAGCAGGGAGAACCCCAAGGGGCTGGACAGCAAGAAGACGACACTGTTATCAGAAGCCCCGCACCACGCAGCAAGTCCAATAAAGGTCAGGTCTGCACTTTACCAAGACCCACGTGTTGGTCCATGACTGGGGACAGGGGGTGAGGCTGACTAGTCCCCTTCCTCTGGGGTCCTGGAGCTGGGCACTCTAGGGTGGTCAGAGCCTTCGCAGCTTGAGGTTTTATTAGAAAATGTTGTTCCCTCTGTTCATACCCTCAGACACAGGCCAGGCTAGGAAAAGCACTTTATTCAAGGATCAGGCACAAGACAGACTGCTCCAGAGACTAGTACTCTTCGCCTTCGTCCTCCCCTTCTACGCTGTCGGCCCCCACCTCCTCGTAATCCTTCTCCAGGGCAGCCATGTCCTCGCGCGCCTCCGAGAACTCCCCCTCTTCCATGCCCTCGCCCACGTACCAGTGCACGAAGGCACGCTTGGCATACATCAGGTCGAACTTGTGGTCCAGGCGTGCCCAGGCCTCTGCAATGGCCGTAGTGTTGCTCAGCATGCACACAGCGCGCTGCACCTTGGCCAGGTCACCGCCGGGCACTACTGTCGGAGGCTGGTAGTTGATGCCCACTTTGAAGCCAGTTGGGCACCAGTCCACGAACTGGATACTGCGCTTGGTCTTGATGGTGGCAATGGCAGCGTTGACATCCTTGGGCACCACGTCGCCACGGTACAGCAGCCAGCAAGCCATGTACTTGCCGTGGCGGGGGTCGCATTTCACCATCTGGTTGGCCGGCTCGAAGCAGGCATTGGTGATCTCGGCCACCGTCAGCTGCTCGTGGTAGGCCTTCTCGGCAGAGATGACAGGGGCGTAGGTGGCCAGGGGGAAGTGGATGCGGGGGTAGGGCACCAGGTTGGTCTGGAACTCTGTCAGGTCCACATTGAGGGCCCCGTCAAAGCGCAGCGAGGCGGTGATGGACGACACGATCTGGCTGATGAGGCGGTTCAGGTTGGTGTAGGTGGGGCGCTCGATGTCCAGGTTGCGGCGGCAGATGTCGTA
>NW_005842812.1:134245-136855 GCF_000455745.1 Alligator sinensis | reverse complement strand
TTCTATCCTTGTCCCATCTGCACCAGTTACAGTATTAGATAGAAATATCATGTTGATGCATCTTTATAATTCCAGCTAAGGCTCCTAGCAAGGCAGTGACAGGCTTGAAGGACCCGCAACTGCTCACACTCAGAAGGTCAATGGTGGTAGTTTTGCTAAGGTTTTAAATAATGGATTTGTATAGGATGGACAGGGCTGATCCTGCCTCAGGCAGGGCTGGACTAGATGACCTTTGGAGGTCCCTTCCAGACCCACTTCTCTAAGGTTCCTGTCTGTCCTAGCCTGCAATATAAGGAGAGGCGCAGTTGGCTCTGTGAGGGGCCTGCATCTGGCATTAGCAGCATTTGGTACCTGGGCTGTGAACCTGGCCCTAGGCAGTGCCAGGTCAGGGGACAGCTGCTATCTCCAACCCCAGCTGCAGGGTCAGTCACAGCCAGGAGGACGTGCCTCAGTTCTCTGACCCCCAGGGCTGTGAAAGGCTTTACAATGGCTGTGGGCAGGGATGGAGAAGTTTTGAATGACGCTCGGCCCTGCAGACCGCGACAGCCCGTACCCCTGCAGGAGGGCAGATGGGAACTGGGGACCAGGATCACAAAGCCTGTCCTTCAGACCCAGAGGGAGCTCTAAGTGGAGGGCAGGGGCAAACTAGGGGCTTGTGAGCCATGCTGGCTTAGCAGCTGCTCCAGGTGCAGCTGCAGAGGGGCACTGCAGGTCAGCTCCCCCTTCCCATTGCATCTACCCCAGCCTCCACCAGGGAAGCTGCACCCACTCACCAGCTTGCGGATGCGGTCCAGCACCAGGTCAATGATTTCCTTGCCGATGGTGTAGTGCCCGCGGGCGTAGTTGTTGGCGGCATCCTCCTTGCCCGTGATCAGCTGCTCAGGGTGGAAGAGCTGGCGGTAGGGGCCAGTGCGCACTTCGTCTGGGGAGAGGGGAGGCAGGAGTCCATGAGCAGAGTGCTGCATGTCCCTACCTGGGCATGGGCCCTGTGCGGGGGCTCAGCCGAGCACGGGAACACGGGAAAGCCTGCATGCAGCTGGGGCAGGGGCTGCATACTCACCTATGACGGTGGGCTCCAGGTCCACAAAGACGGCCCTAGGCACGTGCTTGCCGGCTCCGGTCTCGCTGAAGAAGGTGTTGAAGGAGTCGTCACCCCCACCAATCGTCTTGTCGCTGGGCATCTGCCCATTGGGCTGGATGCCATGCTCCAGGCAGTACAGCTCCCAGCAGGCATTGCCGATCTGGACGCCAGCCTGGCCCACGTGGATGGAGATGCACTCACGCTGTGGGTGGGAAGGAATTCATTACAAGGCAACGAGGCCCAGAACAGCCTCCCGGGAGGGAGGGGGCAGGTCCTGCTTTGTCCAGGAGTCACCCAGCTCAGGATCTAGCTTCGGGCCCTGCCCAGAGACCAACCCAGGGGCTGGGGACAAGGGATAAGCCTTGCTCAGCACTATCTCCTGGGAGGAGCCAACTGTGAGTATCCACTTCTCCGTGAAGACCCGCCCATCCGTACAAGCTGGGTGGTGGGGAGGAATTGCAAGCCCCACCATCTCCCCTCCCCAGCCTATGTGGGCAGGGGGAAGCAGCCCTGCCATCTCATCCACTTGCCTACTGAAGCCCTGCTACTTTTCCTCCCCCTGCTCCCCGAAGCAAAGTTGTCCCCATCACAGCAGGCAGCTCTTTACCTCCTATGCAAGGGGCTCCCCAGGGCTCCACGTTCCCATCGGCCACAGGCCTCACACAGGGACAGGGAACATTCCCGACACAGCCCCTGGCAACGTGCAAACTCCCCCTTTCAGGGCTGTGGTGGCTCCGGGATTGCGTAACCCTCCCTGAGCTCATGCGGCCTCTGCGCTAATCCCATTCCTAGCACAAGGCCTTTTTCCCCTTTAAGCCAGCTTAAACCCACAAGCTCCAGCCCTCTGACATGCCAGATAAGCAACAGCAAGGGCTGTGGTCGGGCATCTTTAACCCTTCAGGGACCCCAGGCCCCAGCCAGGACTTGGGCACGAGGGCGGGTCTTCTGGGCACGTCGGAAAGGAATTTTGTTTCCTGCCCCAACGTGACGTTAAGAGCAAACGGCAGGAATTCCTGGAGCAGCTTGGAGCCAGAGCTGGCTGTGCCCCAGGAAAGCCAGGGGAAGAGACGCGGCCAAGAGAAAAATTCCACCGCCGTCTTCTGAAAACTATAGAAACCCGTCCTAAAAATATGTCCTTCCCACGTCTGCCGAGGTCCCAGGGCCTGGCTGCACTGGTCGGCCCGTGCTCCCAGAGGCAGGGCAGATCCGGCCCGCCCCGCCCCACGCACCCTCCCAGCTTTGGGCACGTCTGGCTGTCGATCTACTGAGCTAGGGTTGAGTCACCGCTTTTCCTAGATACGGGAGCGCATCACCCGGGAGAGAGAGCCCTGTCTAGACAGGCCTGGCCCTGCACCCCGAGGGGCTGCTGGGGGCTCAGCCCAGGCACAGGGGAAGAGGGGGTTTGGCACGCAGGCAAGTGGGACAGGACCTCCTGGGCCCAGGGGTGGGAGGCCTCCCTGACTGGAAACAGCAGCGTCCTTCTCCTTCCAGCCGCTCTGCTCCTGCCCCGTCGCCTGGGCGCATCCGCG